>NC_081412.1:588268468-588568468 GCF_030272615.1 Cryptomeria japonica | reverse complement strand
TCTGACCTTTCTTCTTGTAAGGATTCCTGCATCCTTATCTCCTATGATCTACTTAGGACCATTATTCAGCTTGACATACCGAGGAATGGTCTTAACAGATTCCTCTTGCTTTTCTTCTTCATCCTCTTCTCCATCAGTATCAGCATCTACATCTACCAGTGTAGGAACACTATTATTGTTACTTGGTTGACTGGCATTCGATTCCCAGAAGGTTACAACCGGTTCATTTACCGCTTGCTCACTGCTGGTTTCCTCAGTTTTCTCAGAAGTTTCATCAACTCTCACATTGATGCTTTCCATAATTCTCTTATTCCTATTATTGAAACACTTGAGAGCTTTGCTCTTGGTGGAATACCCTAGGAATATTCCCTCATCACATTTCGCATCAAATTTTCTCTGGTGTTCGCTCCTCTTGATGTAACATTTTCTACCAAACACTCTAAAATAGCTAACCACGGGTGTCTTACCAGTCCAATACTCATAAGGAATTTTATCCTTACCTTTCTTGATGAGTACCCAATTCATTGTGTAGACTGCAGTCCTCACCGCTTCTCTCCAAAAGGTGTGAGCAACCTTTCCTTGAATCAGCATTGTTCTTGCTGCTTCAACCACTATCCAATTATTCCTCTCTACTAGTCCATTCTAATGTGGAGTCCGAGGGGCAGATAGTTGCCTCTTGATGCCATGTTCTTCACAGTACTTGTTGAATTCACTAGAAGTGAATTCCCCTCCTTGATCAATTCTAAGGCACTTCATCCTTTTACCGCTTTCCTTCTCCATTAATGCTCTGAAAGCTTTGAACTTTCCAAAAGCTTTAGACTTATCTTTCAAGAATGTGACCCACATCATTCTTGAGCAGTCATCAGTGAGAATCATGAAGTACCTATCACCTTGCACACTCCTAGTTTTCATAGGACCACACAAATCAGTATGCACAAGATCAAGTAAATTGTCAACAGTGAAAGGTTTACCTTTAAAGGTTGAGGAACACATTTTCCCCAGTTGACACTCTCTGCACAAGGTATTTTCTGGTTTTCTTAGCACTGGCAACCCTCTAACTACCTTGATCTTATTGGCCTTCACAATGTTATCAAAGTTTACATGGCAGAGTCTCCTATGTCATATCCAGCTGTCATCGAACTTGACCATAAGACATGTACTGATATTTGCATTTAGCTAAAATAGGTTACCTTTGGCCTGCATGTCGGTGGCCACCAATTCACCATTCTTTCCTTTGATTCTGCACACTCCATTCTTGAATTCCAAAGTGAGACCACTATCATTTAGTTGGGCAACACTCAGAAGGTTGTGTCTGAGACCATCAATCTAATACACATTGTCAGCACTGCTCTTTCCATTCATAGAGATGGACCCTCTGCCTTTGACCATACATGGCGCATTATTACCAAAGCAAACCACACCACCATCATATTCTTCCAAGGATAGAAACTTGCTCCGATCACCAGTCATATGGTGAGAACAACCACTGTCAATAATCCACTCATTGGAATTATCAAAGTGGGAGACAAGAGCCTTCTTGTCTGACACATCTTCCTTGACATCAACAAACACAATATCTTCAATTTCTTCATCTTCTGATTCCTCATCTGTGACACCTTCATCAACTGCCACAAAATAGTTTCTCCAGTTTCCTCCTTTGAATTTCATAAACCATTCCGGTTTGTCCTTGTTGTCACCATTAGGACAGTTTACAGCAATATGTCCTATCCAGTTGCAAGAAAAACATTTCAAAGGGAGCTTACCTCTGTATTTACCAGTTCCTTTAGGAAGTTTCCTGGCAAGAAGAGCTTCAAATTCCATCAAAAACTCCTCATCATCCATTACTCTGCTTTGTCTTGGTTCACCACTGGTGCTTGCTTCTTTTCCTTTTTTGGATGGTACAGTAGAGGCTTTAAAAGTTGATTCAGTCTTTTGAACACTGCCATCAAAACTATTTAGCTCATAGGCTGTCAACTTTGCAATGATGGAGTCTAGGGATACCTTAGTCTTATCTATTGATCTCAACTCCTAAATAGCAGCAACCCTTATTGCATAGACCGGTAATAAGGATCTCATAAATTTGCTTACCACAGTGGAATCTTCCATTTTACCACTTGCACTCTTGATATCTCCGACAAAAGTTTGGATTCTTATTCCATACTATTGAATGGTCTCACCTTCAACCATCCGCATGTCTTCAAACTTCCCTCTAAGGCTTTCTTCCTTAGCTTGTTTTACATGCTCATCACCTCCATATATATTTTCAAGAGTATCCCATACTTCTTTGGGATTTACTTTATCTTGGACATCAATAAACTCAATGTCAAATAAACTACTAATTAGGGCTTCCATGACTTGCCCATTCTCCTGCATCTCTCTCTTTTGGTCATCGGTGAGAGTACCAGTAGGGGCAACATAAGCATTCTCAACATAGCTCCAGTGTTGAGCACCCATGCTTCTGATGTATATCTTCATTCTATCTTTCCATATACTAAAATTATCTCTATTGAACTTTGGACCTTCCCTCTTCATCATTGGACTGGGATCTTTTCCTCAAGCGGTTAAACTTATAACACAGAGGACCTAGAGGATGCTCTGATACCAATTGATAACTCAATGATGAACAGATAGTACCAAACCGGTACTGAGAGGGGGGGGTGAATCAATATAGACAAAAACACATTCCTAAAACTAGTTTGTCAGTAGACACTACGTTTTGACAAACAAACAGTAACACCGATCTTAAATAGAGTACAACCGGCAAAACCCAGAATCACTGAGACAAGCATAAACCAGTTGACACTTATCTTTTCATACAATATAATACTTCATTTCCATTTCACCCTAGTGCATGAATAGGTAATCTATCATCAAAAACATATGAACAGCTAGATCAACATGATTTACCTTCAGACACAAATCACTTAAACTATCACATGAATAACACAACACATGAAACATGGATTTTTCACATGGAAACCCAACTGGGAAAAACCACAATGGGGATGAATACCCAAAAGCTATTTTTGAACTCTTTAGAAGTCCACTCTATTAGGAGCCTTGTCCGGTTAAAGACTGATACAATAGGTTTTGTTAGGAACCGATCCTGTTAGGGATCACTCCGTTAAGGGATGGCTAGAATACCCAGTTAAGGGTTAAAACCTGTTAAAGGTTACCTTGTTAGAGGATTTCAAGAACTCAATGGTTTTGAGTCACCCTGTTAAAGGATTTACAATAAGCCGGTTAAAGCTACCCTGTTAAGGGATTTCCCAACTATTGAAGTGGTTAGAGATCAACAAGTATTACAATGATATGGTAATAGCACTCAATGCTAATGTAGATCCGTTTTAGCTCCTCTTCACCTTCTGCACTTACACTTTGCAGGTATCACTTCTCTCCTCTAGTCTAGCAAGAATCACATATCTCTTCACTTGGATACACACACACAACTTTTGCCAACAACCTCAGAAAGAAACACAACATCGACCTTATAGGAAACAGATAGGTCAGTAGCATAAACCCTAAACCCTAAACCTGTTAGGTTAAGAAATTCAAACAATTCAATCCTGACCATTGAGAACATTGCATTAAATGCAACAGTCTTGAACCGATCTCAAGACTTTCTCCGTCATTCATTTTCCACCGCTTTCATGGGGGCTGATAACCCATCACACGTTTTCACCGTTTACAGACTTCACACATTCCTGAGGTAGATAGGAACAATCTCCTTCATGCAAGATTCTTCATGCACACAAAGCTGATGTGGAAACATGATATGTTCTTTGTTACAATGCTAACTCATCACATAAAGTCACCGGTTGAGTCACACAGGCTTGAAGCACTTCAACCGGAAACCCTGAAGTTGAGACTACCAACCGGTAGTCATACAAAGCTTCCATGTATCGGTTCTCATATCAACATGTCGGTTCACCTTGAACAAACATATCGCTTCACTTTGGCACATATACCGGTTCACAATGTTATATCGGTTCTCACATATACTGGTTCTTGGTAACATACCAGTTCTCTCTTCTTCAGCATATTGACATCAATGACAACATACAATGTCATCATGTCCTCATACCGGTTTGTGTCCTCGTACTGGTCCACATAATGCCAACAGTACCCTTCTCACTAGCCCCCTCAAGGCTTTGGGAAGGTCCTCTAAAGGTTCTAAATGCTTGAAAGTAAATAAAGCATGAAAATAGTGGGTTTGGCTTTTTGATCACCCAATTAAGGGGAGAGCATATACCTACTAGTCAAGACAAAGTATGCAAACTTATTTTTACCTTTCAAAGCAATGATTTTCTAAGCCCTAATTGGAGATGTTGCTCCAATCAAACATGGTGTTCATTTTAGTCCCACATAGCAATAATTTTGTAAAGTAGGAATTGGAAATCCTGGTCAACAAAATGAAAATCGTTGCAATAAAGTAAATCACTTTGCGAAAAGAGACAAGTTGATTATTCTTTTTAACTTGCAAATAAAAGGTTGATTGTGAATTTTACCTTATCAAGAAAATGAAATATTTCTTTTTAAGCTCAAATTGAAGTGTTTTTGTTCCTAACTTGCAAGAAAATGAAGGTTTGATTTATGATTCTTTTTAACCTTTGCAAGTGATGTTCTTTTTTTAAACCCAAAAACAAGTTTGATTTATTTTAAAACACCAAAACGAAATGAGAAGTTCTTTTTACCAACAAGGAAATGTGAATTCTTTTTATCCAAATTTTAAAAAATTAAAAAGAAATCAAAATCCTATTTTAACTCCTCCAACCTACAAGAATTTGTTAGAAACCCTGCAAATAAAGAAGTTAGTGAAAATCTTATTCACTTTGGTGGGCTAGACAAGCCTAATTTTCCAAACGGATTGCACAGTTTTTACCTCTGTTACAAATGCGCTAAAACATAGTGCAAATGCGCTAAATCATATTAGGTATGCGCTAAACCGTATTGCGAATTCGCTAAACCATACTGTGCAAATGTGCTAAACTATCAGAGGCAAAAAAATAAGACAGACATGCAAATGCACTAAAACATGCAACTTATGCGCTAATCCGTACTATGAATGCACTAAAACACTTGGTAAACATGCTAAAATAGTGGTTAAACATGCTAAAGCCTACAACATATGTGCTTAAAGAGTCTTGAAATTTTTCTTGGCCCGACCTGCATAAAAACGTTAAAATTTCGATCAATTTAGGGGTCTAGCCCCATGGTGGGCACCAAAAATGTATGCTCAGATTGTTGCACCTGCAAAAGAGACACAAACACACCAATGGGACATTGCATTAGAGATTAAAATCAATCAAACACATTGGTTAATCAAAAACTCTCAAAAATTATCTCATTGTTTTCTATCTCCAAGGATCTTCAAGATTCAAGGTGGCCCTCACTTGGAAGACCTCTTGATCTTTAAGATGACAACCTAAAGAATGAGATTTAAACGATATGATCTAGGATCAAAATGAATGCAACTAAGATCCTAGCTAGATGATCAAATTATATAAAGAGATGAAATGCAAGGTGGAATGCAAGATATGAAACTAAAATTGATTCCAAATTGAAAGCTTATGATGTGTTAACTAGACTAACATGGATATTGCTATGAAATTGATAAACACTGTTTATGAATTAAGCTAGCATGAAAATGGGATTAGCATGATACTATCAGCATAATCAAAGCTAAACTAGCATGTAACTAAGATGATCTAAGTGCTTGAAGATGACCACTTGATCTCCTTGATAACCTGCAAAATGACTATAAATTTGATGCACAAGATGATGGATTTATAGATTGAAGAAATGGGCTCTATTTATAGAGAAAATAGAGATGTGGATGGTTGAGATTGAGTAATATCAACAAGGGCTAGGATTGAAAGTTATCAATCCATGAGGGGAATTCAATACAATCCCAAGTCGACAAATGTTACCTTGAGATGCCTTGAGAGAATTCTAAGTAAACATTAGATGCTAAGTAAGCATTACGGGTAGCCTCAAGAGATGAAATCATTGGATAATGCCACTATCAAAGGGAGCATGCTATTCTCCAAGAGGTAAACACTTGTGTAAAGTTGAGGGATGGTCAAAGGGACAACCATCATGGGCTAGGATGATGTCTTGTAGGAGGCATTAGATGTTCTTTGAAGAGTTTGGAGGTTAACTTGTTGAGAGTTAGATAACCTTACAATTTTGGAAGACTCAACAAGTTAACTTGTTGAAGAAGGTAGAGTCTTCAACACATTTAAAAGACTTTCTTCCTGTAGCATCCTAAAATTGCGACACTTGCAATTTCGACTGCATTTGGGTCTTCACAATGGCGACACAACACTGAACCTGAATGGAGACCCCGAAACTTGTTCATGACATCAAAAACTGCATTTTTCAGCACCCTGGCCTGATCCTCCTTGCACCCTGCTGTCTCGGGAGGTGGGACCATGGCGCCCAGTGCCCTGGTCCCTGGCCCTATTTTGGGCCCGGTCTCTTTTGGGGCTTCGGGTCTTTTAGTTTGCAAATTGGAAAATAATGTTTCCTGGTCGGCCTAAGGTCAGAAAAATCAGTCTTTCAACCCTAATTGGCAAGTATATAAACTACATTTCCCCTCTCAAAAATGGTAGATGGAAAAAATGAAGAAGCGACATTCAAACATTCAAGCATTCCTTCAAGCAATTGAGCATTCTAAATCTCCATTCAAGGCTAAGTGTTGCATTCAAGACAAGGATTCAACCATTAAAGAGGAGATCACATACCACATACAACATACAACATACAACAACAATTACACCTTCGCATGTAAGAATACAAACATTCTTACAACAAGGTATTGGTACTTTATTACATTACAATCATTTACATTTACAGCATTTCTCATTTCTTGGTTAATTCCAAAACCGAGGTTTGACCTAAGGGCAAACCCCTAATCCCTAACCCCCCAATCGTCCTCTCTTTTTTGTGTGTAGGTTGCAGGTACACGGCTGTAATTGAAGATCTGGAATCCTTGTGCAAAGACGAATAGATCCCCCTTCGTTTCGCGGATTTTTCGGAGGACCGTGTGCACGCCGAGCGCCATCGTCCCGTCAACTTTCACTCAAATTTGCAGGACAGCGCCGTCTCGACATTTTACTGTTAATTCCAGGTCTGCAGCTTCATCCTATATTCCTATCTCCGTTTATAAGTGAATCTTTCTCACTTTACATGCATTCCTAGTTCAATCTTTCTATCTACAATCTTTACAAAAGAGGGTATCCTTGATGTCTCAACCCTTGAAACTCACTTAGAATCTAGTCTTGAATTGTGTGCGATTAGATCTTGTGGGTTTCAACCCCTCTTTTGAATGTAAAGTCTCCCCTAAGTGAAAACCGTCAACCCTAGTGACCTCCTTTCTCTCTCCTTGGAGTGGTGGGGGGAACACTTACGGTTTACTCATGATTTTTCGCTTTACATTTTGGTGAACCCGACGTGAACGTCCTTTTTGATTATTCATAGTTAAATCTAAAAATTAGATGCCTTGATTACATTTCCATGTTTGATCTTTTACAAATTTTAGAGGTTAATTGCATAAAAACCCTAAATTTTCTTTTTAGTAATTAAGCTTGTGAAATGTCCAATTGTTAATGCTTGTTTCAGATCTACCCTTCTATTACAAATTGTCAATTCATATTTGTGCTTTAATTCTGAAAATTAAGTGGTTAAGTGTCAAAACCCTAATTTTTAAAACCCTCTTGATTCAACCTTTGACCGACAATTTCACTGATCAAAACATCTCCAAATCAGTTGTAACTTTGGATTCCGCAACAAAATCATAATATCTTTCATCCCTGAAAATTTGGAAAAAAGTTGCGAGGACCGTGTGCACCCTGAGCGCAATTGTCCCCGACATTTTTTCAAAAATTTCGGGAGCTAGATCTTACTGTATTTTTCTGCTAAAATCCAAAATTTTGGCTGATTTCATCAATTCTAACACTTTCAAAATTAAAGTCAAAGTTGGTCTAGTGATTGCTTGGATTAAGGCTTCTAATCATTCAAAAATTGTTGAAATTGAAATTTTGTGTTGAAATTATGTTCTTACTGTCCTAAATCTGAAAAGTGTGTTGGCAATCATTCGAAATTTCAGTGCTTTATTCAAATTCTTGCAATTTGTGACTTTTGAAATTAAGTGTTTAATTGCAACAACTTTGATTTCCGCTTTCAAAATTGAATTTTTGCATGAAATTGAGTCAACTTTTAAATTTCAAAGCCTGCATTGCTTTTGGTATTCCCTCTAAAATCATAAAATTCAAAATTTCAGTTTCACTCTCTTTTTCAAAATTCAAATTTTGCTTTTTTCAACAATCTTGGTAGGGTTCAATTTTGAGATTGCAACTTTAATTTGGCCTATCTACGGATCATAAAATCACTCAATTTTTTCAGATTAGCTTTAAAATCATCATAACCTTCATCCCTGAAAATTTCAAAAAAAGTTGCGAGGACCGTGTGCACTCCGTTCGCCACGGTCCCTGACATTTATTCTGAAATTTCAGGAGATTGTCGTGATTGCATTTAACAGCTTAAATCTAGGAGATTGGCTGATTTTATTGAAATTTGCTACCTCTAAATTCAAAATCTTCTCTCCCTCTCTAGTGCATGAGTTTTACAACAATAAGCCCTACTTACACTATTCCCGTTAGACGAAGCATTAGAATTAAGTCTTTCCAAGGTTTAATTACTAAGGAGATGGAACCTAATTTGAATAGCCTTTTTAATGAGGACACGGGTAATTCCTCTAATCCTCCTAATGATGAAGAAGCTCTCCATGAGGTTTCTGTAGAACAACTTTCAAAATTGGATGACCAATTTGATGATTTTCAGCAATGGATGTCTCAAGAGTATCCTGATAGTCAAGCTCTTTCATTAATTGAGGGTCTAAAACGTATGGTTCAAAGTGATAAGAATGGAATTGATATTTTGTGTCGTATTGCACACATTGTGGATTCGAATGTGATGCCTATGAAGAGTTGTGCCGAAACTTTAGGTTATACACAACCTCCCACTCAAGTTAATCATTCTATTCCTTTGACAACTTCTATTGCTAGTATACCTACCTTTACATCAAACATAATGACTACTTCATTACAAAACATTCCGCCTATGATCACTAGTCATGGGGGCAATCCTTCTTCTTCAATTAACCCTCTTCCTTCATTCAATCCGACTTCTTCATTCATTCCTTCAATGAGTGTTCCTATTACATCTCCACAAATGAACCTGGCGCAAGGGGGCAATTCGTTTAATCATTCCATTCCTCCTTGTAGTGTTCCTCCTTTCCAATCATCTCCTATGACTGACTATCATAGTGTCCCACCACCTTACTCTCAATCAATACCTTCTTTCAATAACATAATACCTCCATCACAATCTAACATGTCTAATATGAACTCTTCGACTGAAGCGACCATTAACAATCTTGCACAAACTGTCTCTTCTTTGCAACAACAAATTGCCTCTATGAATCAATCTAAGTTTAGTGTGCCCACATTTGATGTTGCGAGCCCACTTTCTCTTGACATTGTTCAACCTATCCCTCCTAAACATGTTGAAATCCCACATTTGGAGCTTTATAATGGTAAAGGTGATCCTCTAACACATGTTAAGACTTTTCAAACAATATGTACCGATTTTGCTTATGACCAAAGGTTGCTTGCAAAACTGTTTACTAGAACATTAAGAGATAAAGCCCTACAATGGTAATGCTTGTTGCCTTCTTATTCTATTACTTCTTTCGAACAACTTGCAAATGCTTTCATTCAACAATTTCAAAACAATATAAGTCCTAAAGTTACTTTGATTGATTTAATGCATTGTAAACAAGGCGTTCAAGAAAAAGTGATTGATTTCATTGGTAGATATAAGCATTTGTATGCTCAAATTTCTTTTCCAGTGCCTGACAATGATATTCAAAGAATCTTTATTTCTAATTTACAAAAAGATATTCGAGAAAAACTTCTATTTTCTGAGTTTACTTCTTTCCACCAGTTGTGTGCAACTCTTCACAATTATCAACTGACTGTGAGTCAAATGGAACAAGCAAATCCTATGGCTCCGAGTGATAAGGGTGATAGTAGTCAACAACCATTTGGAAAGTTTAAACCGAATAGAGAGTCCATTAAGTTGAATGAAAACATCATCAACAACAATGTGAATGCAGCATCAGGTGTGCCTCCTATTTCTAAGTTTTTCAAGAAAGAAAGAAAGTTTACTCCTTTGAATGAATCATTGCATAGTATTATGAATAAGTTATTGGAACAAAATGTGCTTACTCTCCCTCCTATAAAGCAAATAGATCCTGCAAAGATTAATTCACCCTATTTTGATAACAAATCTTTTTGTCAATTTCATCGTCAACCTGGGCATGATACTGAAAAATGTTTTGCTTTAAAGGGTAAAATTCAAGATTTGATTGATAATAATATTATCTCTATTTCTGGTATGAATGATAAAGGCAACACATCTGTTGCTCCTCCTAACCAAAATCTTAAGATTTTTACTAATCCATTACCTTCTCACTCCTCTAATGTGATTGAGAGTAATGATTCCTCTTTCTCATCTGATGGTCTTGTGTCTATGACTCCGAATGTGATTAACTTTGTAGAGCAGCAAGAAAACCCTAAAGAACCTTCCATCACATTTCATTCTAGTGAAACTATCAGGGCACCTGATGGTCCTTTATACATAGTTGCAAAAGTCAAGAATACACCTTGTCATGGAGTGCTTATTGATCCTTCGTGCATGGTTAATGTTATTACTGAAGAATTTCTTTTTACTTTACAATTGAATCAAGTGATCTATGACAAAACAAATGTGATTGTGAAATTATTTGATGCATTTTCTTCTCCTGCAATTGGTTCTATTACATTACCTATTGAGGTCCATAACAAATCCCTTGATGTGAACTTTGCTATTATTCCTTCATCCGAACAATTTTGTGTGAAGCTAGGCTATCCTTGGCTATCTTCCATGAAAGCTATTGCTTCTCCTATACATAAATGTTTGAAATTTCCCCATAATGGTGAAGTTGTTACTGTCAATTATAGTCTCTTTAAACCAGCTGAAAGAACTTCTAGCATCCCTATTGATTATTTTTGGCCTAAACAATTCCAATCTCTTCCACCGTGAAGTGATCATCTTTTCAAATCTTATCAAAAGTGGAAAAAAGATATGATCCTATCTCTAAGTGAACCTCGAACACCCAAACTTGATATTCCTATCGTTCTTGAGAAGGAAGTTCTTCCTTTGAAAGATAAAACTAATGTCTTTCCTCAAGAAGATTCCTAACCCATTCCTATGGATGTGACTATGTCTATGTCTAATAAACTTTCTAAAGGTAGACCTGTACCTCCTCGTCATGATGGACTTGGTCTCCTTCCTAAACCAAATATTCCTCCTTTATATGGAGTAGTTCCTCCTCCTTCCTCTTATGGAGAGAAGAGACCTTCCTCTTCTCCTATCATCCAACCTAAGAGACCACAACCTAAACACCCAAGTGATAAGGATGAGAACATTCCTCCTCCTCAATCTTCTCCACTTCCTACTAAGACTAGACGAAATTGTTCTGCACGTGAACGTCGACGAAAGCGTCGTCTTAGAGCTCAGGCAGCTGCTTCTCAAACTTTGCAATCCCCAAAAACACCTTCAACAAGCATTATTCCACTTTCTCCAAAATCTCCTAAACATAAGATGCATGATGATCTTGATCCTGTACGAGTTAAAGATCCTATTTTTATAAATCTTGATGATGATATAGATGAAAATGTTATTCATGATGAAAATGTTACTTCTCTTGCTTATAATAGTGAATATGAATATGTTGATGTTGATAACCATTTATCTAACGAATTTTCTAAAGCACTTATCCTAGCTCCTAGACAAGAACAATGTGGCTTGGAACATGAACATAGCCCTTGTTTGGATCTTGTGATAGCTCCATCTTCTGTGTTGGATGTTCCTCCTCTAGCGTGTTCCCTGCCTTCTCGAAACATTGATTAGCAAGATCGGGGGGTAGATGACGTGCTAGAATAGTTCATTAGCATAGCAGACTCTCTCCTCCTCTCTATTGTTACTTCTTCTATGTGTTATTCTCATTCTTCTATTTGTTGTCCTTAGTGTTGTCTACTTGAGGATGATGCAAAGCATTGAGATCTCTTTTGGTCTCTCTCATGTTGACTCAAAAGACACATGTGTTCCCTTCTTCTAGGTGACCTTCCTTGATTGGGGAATGAAGAACAATTATGCATACATACATATGATATACATGAATTATCATATAGCATACTGACCTCGAGGAAAGTGAAGTCACCTCGTGCTTTGTGTTTTGTGTCTATTATCCTTGGGTTTATCTCACACTTGGGGGCTAAATCTTTGTGATAACTTGTTCCTTTCCCTTCTCATTTCTTATGTGTATCACTACCTTAAAGCAATCACCCCCATTGAGGCGTGTGTGATCGCTTTAATGTAGGGGGGCATACACCCCGTCTATCCCTTCAGGAATACTTGAAAATTTATTGGCGAACTTAGCTTTGCCTTGAAAATTTTTGGTATTTTTCTTGCATGACTCATAGTGAGGGAACCTTACTACTGACAGTCATGGTTCTCCCTCATGATCTTCCCTTTTACTTTGTCAATCGAAGTCGTAAGATCCTTAGTCCACTGGGGGCTTGGTGTGTCTTGCCTCCTTGACGTGATGAAACTCTTTCAATGTTGTTTCCTTGTACTTTACCGGAAGTATCAGCATACGCTTATAATCCTGCTAAAGTGGGGGCTAAATGTAGCATCCTAAAATTGTGACACTTGCAATTTTGACTGCATTTGGGTCTTCACGATGGCGACACAACACTGAACCTAAATGGAGACCTCAAAACTTGTTCATGACATCAAAAACTGCATTTTTCAGCACCTTGGCCTGATCCTCCTTGCACCCTGCTATCTCGGGAGGTGGGGCCATGGCGCCCAGCACCCTGGTCCTTCAATACCATGGTGCCCAGTGCCCTGGTCCTCCAAGACCATGGCACCCACGCCCTGGTCCCTGGCCCTATTTTGGGCCCGGTCTCTTTTGGGGCTTCGGGTCTTTTAGTTTGCAAATTGGAAAATAATGTTTCCTTGTCGGCCTAAGGTCAGAAAAATTAGTCTTTCAACCCTAATTGGCAAGTATATAAACTACATTTCCCCTCTCAAAAATGGTAGATGGAAAAAAGGTAGAAGCGACATTCAAACATTCAAGCATTCAAGCATTCAAGCATTCCTTCAAGCAATTGAGCATTCTAAATCTCCATTCAAGGCTAAGTGTTGCATTCAAGACAAGGATTCAACCATTGAAGAGGAGATCACATACCACATACAACATACAACATACAACAACAATTACACCTTCGCATGTAAGAATACAAACATTCTTACAACAAGGTATTGGTACTTTATTACATTACAATCATTTACATTTACAACATTTCTCATTTCTTGGTTAATTCCAAAACCGGGGTTTGACCTAAGGGCAAACCCCTAATCCCTAACCCCCCAATCATCCTCTCTTTTCTGTGTGTAGGTTGTAGGTACGCGGCTGTAATTGAGGATCTGGAATCCTTGTGCAGAGACGAACAGATCCCCCTTCGTTTCGCGGATTTTTCGGAGGACCGTGTGCACACCGGGTGCCATCGTCCCGTCAACTTTCACTCAAATTTGTAGGACAGCGCCGTCTCGACATTTTACTACTAATTCCAGGTCCACAACTTCATCCTATATTCCTATCTCCATTTATAAGTGAATCTTTCTCACTTTACATGCATTCCTAGTTCAATCTTTCTATCTACAATCTTTACAAAAGAGGCTATCCTTGATGTCTCAACCCTTGAAACTCACTTAGAATCCAGTCTTGCATTGTGTGGGATTGGATCTTGTGGGTTTCAACCCCTCTTTTGAATGTAAAGTCTCCCCTAAGTGAAAACCATCAACCCTAGTGACCTCCTTTCTCTCTCCTTGGAGTGGTGGGGGGAACACTTAGGGTTTGCTCGCGATTTTCCGCTTTACACTTCCAAATTTGGAGAAGTGACTCCCCCAAATTTAGGCATGTGACATGATTAGATGAATTAAGCTAATTGATGAGAGATTAGATGGGTTCTAGAAGGATATTAGCATACTAATGAAAAATGTAGGAGAATGCAAGCAGAGGAAATTAGGTATTTTAGATAAAATAAAAGATTTATTTTAGCCAAAATGGATGCAGCTTGCATTTGTAGGATTTTGCAAGTGGGGGGACTATTCACAAATAAATAATGATTTATTTAAATGCAAAGGGATTTTTAATCAAACATAAATTTAATTAAAAGGGAAAAGGGGTTTTAATTAAATAAATAAGATTTATTCAATTAAATGGCTAAAGGGGATTTAATCGACCCATAGTTTAATTAATAGATTGGGCTAGAAAAAATGGATTTTAATCAAGTGATTAATTTGATTAATAGGCTGATAGGGATATTAATTAAACCTTAGTCTAATTAATAGACGAATAAATGATGATTAAATGAATAAAATTCATTTAACTAGTTGTGCAAGTTTTAGGTGTCTACAGTATCATGCTAGTCTCATTTTCATGCTAGCTTAATTCATAACCATTATATATCAATTTCATAGAAACCTCCATGATAGTTTAATTAGCACACCTAATTTTTCAATTTGGAATAAATCTTAGTCTCATATCTTGCATTTCATCTTTTCATATCATTTGATCATCAAGCTAGGTTCTTAGTTGCATTCATTTTGATCTTGGCATATCCTTCAATCTCGTTCTTAAGGTTGACATTTAAAAGATCAAGTGCTCTTCCAAGTGAGAGCCACCTTGAATCTTGAAGATCCTTGGAGATAGAGGAACATGAAACGTGATTGGGGTTCTTGATTTTGAAGCTAACTTAGTTTAGTTTCTATTTTTATTTCTAACTCTAACATGATGTCTCATGTGTGTGTTTGCTATTGTTTGATTATCTTTTGCAAATTGTACACTTCTGAGCATACACGTCCTACTATGACAAATAGGTCCTGCTAGGCATAATATGACCTAATAGGTTCTAATATGCAATAAAAGGACCTAATAGGTCCTAATATGCCATAATAGGACCTAATAGATCATAGTAGGTCCTACTAGGATAAATAGGTCCTACTAGGCATAATAAGACCTAATAGGTCCTAATAGGACTTAATAGGGCTTAATAGGTCCTAAGGGATCTTGAGGGGTTAGGTAATAGGTCCTAAGGGGTCTTAAGGGGTCGTAATAGGTCACAAGGAGTCTTAAGGGGTCTTAAGACATGTAATAGGACCTATTATGCCATAATAGGTCCTAAAAGGTCCTAATATGCCATAATAGGAACTAATAGGTCCTAATAGGTTCTGTTATGCCATAATAGGACATAAAAGCTCATAAGGGGACTTAAGGGATCCTAATAGGTCCTAAGGGATCGTAAGGGGTCGTAATAGGTCCTACTATGCATAATAGGACCTAATAGGTCATAATAGGTCATAATAGGCCGTAATAGGACCTAATATGTCATCATAGGACATAATAGGTCATAAGGGGTCTTAAGGGGTCAGGTCATAGGTCCTAAAGGGTCTCAAGGGGTCGTAATAGGTCAAAAGGGGTCTTGAGACATGTAATAGGACCTATTATGTCATAATAGGACATAATAAGTCCTAATAGGTCCTAATAGGTCCTAATATGCCATAATAGGACCTAATAGGTCTTGTTATGCCATAATAAGACATAATATGTCCTAAGGGGTTTTAAGGGGTCCTAATAGGTCCTAAGGGGTCTTAAGGGGTCATAATAGGTCCTACTACGCATAATAGGTCCTAATAGGTCCTAATATGCCATAATAGAACCTAACAGGTCCTAATAGGTCCTATTATGTCATAATAGGACCTAATAGGTCCTAATAGGTCCTATTATGTCATAATAGGACCTAATAGGTCCTACTAGGACAAAAGATCCTACTAGGCATTTATAGGACCTAATAGGTCCTAATATGCTTAATAGGACCTAATAGGTTTTGTTATGCAATAATAGGACATAATAGGTCCTAAGAGGTCTTAAGGGGTCGTAATAGGTCCTACTAGGCATAATAGCACCTAATAGGTCCTAATATTCCATAATAGGACATAATACATCCTATTATGCCATAACAGGACCTAATAGGTCCTAATTGGTCCTAGTAAGAAAAATACGTCCTACTAGGCACAATAGGTCCTAATAGGTCCAAATATGTCATAACAGGACCTAATATGTCCTAATAGGTCCTACTAGGACAAGTAGGTCCTAAGGGGTCTTAAGGGGTCGTAATAGGTCCTACTAGGCATAATAGGACCTAATAGGTCCTAATATGCCATAATAGGACCTATTAGGTTCTAATAGGTCCTACTAGGACAAATAGGTCCTAAGGGGTCTTAAGGGGTCCTAATAGGTTCTAAGGGGTCTTAAGGGGTTGTAATATGTCCTACTAGGCATAATAGGACCTAATAGCTCCTAATAGCTCATAATACGCCATAATAGGACCTAAAAGGTCCTAATAGATCCTATTATGCCATAATAGGACTTAATAGGTCCTAGTATACCATAATAGGACCTATTAGGTCCTAATAGGTCCTAATATACCATAATAGGACCTATTAGGTCCTAATAGGTCCTACTAGGACAAATAGGTCCTACTAGGCACAATAGGACCTAATAGGTCCTAATAGGTCCTACTAGGACAAATAGGTCCTAAGGGGTCTTAAGGGGTTGTAATAGGTCCTACTAGGCATAATAGGACCTAATAGCTCCTAATAGCTCCTAATATGCCATAATAAGACCTATTAGGCCCTAATAGGTCATATTATGCCATAATAAGACTTAATAGGTCCTAATATGCCATAATAGGGCCTAATATGCCATAATAGGGCCTAATATGCCATAATAGGGCCTAATAGGTCCTACTAGGACAAATAGGTCCTACTAGGCACAATAGGACCTAATAGGTCCTAATATGCCATAATAGGGCCTATTAGGTCCTACTAGACATAATAAGACCTGTGGGGGCTTCACTGGCTAGGCAACATTATATCACATGGGGGGGTTTAATATCCCAAAAATGAGGATGCAATTTATTGCCTATCAGTGAAAATAGGGGACTTTTAAATTCCGGCTATGCAAAAATACAATATTTGGTAAAAACAGGGGGGCTTTTAATTCAGGCTGTGTATTGGGAGGGGGTGACAAAAAAGGAGTTTAGGGCAATATTTTTTGAAAATAGGGGGATTCTTTATTATGCCATGAATGCACATGCTATAACCCAGGTTCACTAAGTGAAGCCCCCGTGATAGGACCTAATAGGTCCTAATAGGTCGTATTATGCCATAATAGGACATAATAGGTCCTAAGGGATCTTAAGATGTCCTAATAGGTCCTAATGGGTCTTAAGAGGTTTTAAGGGGTTGTAATAGGTCATAAGGGGTCTTAAGACACATGTAATAGGACCTATAATGTCATAACAGGACATAATAGGTCCTAATAGGTCCTATTATGCCATAATAAGTCCTAATAGGTCCTATTATGCCATAATAGGTCCTAATAGGTCCTATTATGCCATAATAGGTCCTAATCGATCCTGATAAGTCCTACTAGGCACTTATAGGACCTAATATGTCCTAATAGGTCCTAATATGCCATAATAGTACCTAATAGGTCCTAATATGCCATAATACCTGACCTAATAGGTCCTAATATGTCATAATAGGACCTAATAGGTCCTAATATGCCATAATAAGACCTAATAGGTCCTAAAAGGTCCTACTAGGACAAATAGGTCCTACTAGGACAAATAGGACCTAATAGGTCCTAATAGGTCCTATTATGCAATAATAGGACCTCATAAGTCCTAATAGATCCTACTAGGACAAATAGATAAGGGGTCTTAAGGGGTCTTAATAGGTCTTACTAGGCATAATAGGACTTAATAGGTCCTAATAGATCCTATTATGCCATAATAGGACCTATTAGGTTCTAATAGGTCCTAATATGCTATAATAGGACCTATTAAGTCCTAATAGGTACTACTGGGACAAACAGGTCCTACTAGGCACAATAGGATCTAATAGGTCCTAATATGCCATATGTAATAGGACCTAATAGGTCCTAATAGGTCCTAATATGCCATAATAGGACCTAATAGGTCCTAATAGGTCCTACTAGGACAAATATGTCCTAAGGGGTCTGAAGGGGTTGTAATAGGTCTTACTAGGCATAAATAGGACCTAATAGAACTCCTAATAGGTCCTAACATGCCATAATAGGTCCTAATAGGTCCTATTACGCCATCATATGACTTAATAGGTCCTAATAAGTCCTACTAGGACAAATAGGCCCTACTAGAAATTTATAGGACCTAATGGGTCCTAATAGGTCCTAATATGCCATAATAAGACCTAATAGGTCCTACTAGGCATAATAGGACCTCATAGGTCCTAATAGGTCCTATTATGCAATAATATGACCTAATACCTATCCTAATAGGTCGTACTCTAAGACAAATAGATCCTACTAGGCATTCATAGGACATAAAAGGTCCTAATATGCCATATAATACCTGACCTAATAGGTCCTAATATATGTCCTATTATGTCATAATAGGACCTAATAGGTCCTAATATGTACTAATAGGTCCTACTAGGACAAATAGGTCCTCCTAGGCACAGTAGGACCTAATAGGTCATAACAGGACCTAATAGGTCCTAATATGCCAAATAGGTCCTACTAGGACAAATAGGTACTATTAGGCATAATAGGAACTAATAGGTCCTACTAGGTCTTAATATGCCATAATAGAATCTAATAGGTCCTAATAGGTCATATTATGCCATAATAGGACCTATTAGGTCATAATAGGACCTATTAGGTCATAATAGGTCCTACTAGGCTAAATAGGTCCTAATAGGTCCTAATATGCCATAGTAGGACCTAATAGGTCCTAAGGGGTCTTAAGGGATCCTGAGGGGTCTTAAGGGGTCCCAATAGGTCCTAAGGGTTATTAAGGGGTAAGGGGTCCTAATGGGTCCTAATAGGTCCTAAGGGGTCTTAAGGGGTAAGGGGTCCTAATGGGTCCTAATAGGTCCTAAGGGGTCTTAAGGGGGCATAAAAGGTCCAATTATAATTTGAATTTCATTAAGGTTTTGGTTTTTCAACAATTTCATTTTCATTTTGGTTTTCATTTTGGTTTTTGGTGCAGGGAACCCTCTTGATTTTTGGTTTCAATTTTTTGTTTGAGTGTTGGATAGGTGGTCTTAGACCCTAGGGTGATGTTTTGGATCAGTTTGGATCCTTTCGATGTAATAAAGAACCCATTTGTAAGGCCAATTGGCTCTAAGGTCATTTATAAACCTAGAGACCAAATTAGGCCATGGGGTTCATGTAGTGTAGGAGGCATGTTGATAAGTTGTCTTGACTTTTTTAAGGCCTAGGTTAGGTCTAAAAAGTCCATTAGGGACATTGGCATGTCAAAAGTCTCAAAAATGCAAAATTTTCAAAAGTTGCAAAAGTTGCTAAGCAACATTTTCAACCGATTGGGAAAAGAGGTTCCAATGGCCATAACCAATTGGAAAACAATTGTAGCCATTGGGGAAAGGCCTATTGTACCTCTGAGATTATCCATGTTGGCGTGGGATGAAGCATGTAAAGATTTGGTGGTTTGAATAACAAGAAAACTCAGATTTTACCCAATTTCCATTGTTTTTTGTACTGTACGATCTGACAGAGGATTTGCTTGCATGTAATTTTGAATTTTTTTAATTGTGGTGTGAGTGTAGGTTTGAATGTAAGTGGTCTGACTCCATTTGGCAGAGTTAAGAGTGAGTTGTGGCCAGTTTACCAATAACTGTCATTCAAAACCTCGGTTCATAGGATTTCACCAAAGATGTGGCCCTAACATGCAAATTCCTTTGTGGAATTCAATAGCCTCTTGGAAAATTCAATTTAGGGGTGTGTACATTGAGATTTCAAAAGGCTGGAATTTGGGAGTGAGGGTTGTTATGGTTACCACCAAAACCTAGGCTAAACAAGACAATGTGTTTAGTCTAGCCTACAAGGAGGAATGAACAAACAGTCACCTAGAGAGTGTTTGGTAACCAGTCTAATGGTGGATTTGGTATAATAGATGCCTAGGAATGTTTCCAATTGGTGATTTTATTTTTGCAACCCCATCTTCAAATAGTTGCTTTGGAAAATAGGCCTAATTATGCCTATTAGGTCTACAAACTCAGTAGGTTCTTAGGGGTGCTAGAGTAGAGTCAAACCTCAATCTCTTGGGATTGGATGTAAAGCCCAAAAGGGTATTAAATTCTATAATTTTTTCCTAGAGTTTTTTGGGAGAATTTTGAATGATTTAGGGAAATACCGGTCTGTCAGGGCTACTAGGATTAGGCCTAGATAGGGGTTTCTTGACCCGGGTGCAAAAAGGAGACTTCCAAACTTGGTTGGAAGGCTAGGGTGAGTGATCTTAGTTGTTGAATAGTCCAAACCCTCCTTAGGAAGTGCAGTAGGTGACTGGTTGCATTGGTGTGTGTAGAACTCTAGTTGTGGGGTTGTGATAGGCCTTAGACAAGGCATAGGGGGATGGTTTTGGGTCTTCTTACCTTATAGTTGCCCACTCTACATCAAGTGGTATCAGAGCTATAAAGGTTCTTAAGGGTGGAAGAACAGGATTGACAAGATTACCGAAGGAGAAGACACTAGTGATGGGAGAAGGATGACAAACATTGAACTGGCCAAGTTGGTAAGAGAACAAACAACAACAAACAAAGAGATGAGAAAAGAATTGGATAAGTTGAAGGGTAAGATGGACAAGAAGAAAGGAGACTCTAATGAAGAAGAAGAAGGGGATGATAAAGATTCCCTTTTGTAGGCAAGAGAGAGGATACTTGTAGATCAAAGAAGTTTCCTTGAAACCCTTGAGAGAGTAGGTAGCCGAGATGACAAAGAAAGCCTACCTATGTTCACTAGGAAGATGAACCCAGAGGAAGTCATGAATTGGTTGGAGGCCTTAGAGAACCACTTTGAGTGTGAAGATGTGCCTAAGAATCAAAAGATGAAGAATGCTAAGTCTAAGATGAAGGGATCCACCCTTAGTTGGTGGAACTTCTTGCAAAATAAGAGAGTAGAAGAAGGGAAGAACCCCATCTCATCATAAAAGAGGATGGTTGTAGAGGTGAAAAATAATTTTGTACCTAAGGATTATGAAGTGACAATGCACAATAAGTTGCATAGCCTGAGCCAAAAGGATTTAGATGTGAGTGGATACATCGAGGAGTTTCACAAACTGTCCTTAAGAGAAAAGGTGTCTGAAAGTGAGAAGCAAAAGTTGGCAAGATACATAAATGGCCTCAAGTATGCCATTCAAGATGAACTAAGTCTCTTCATTCCTGAGACAGTTCATAAATGTTATCAAATGGCATTAAGAATTGAAGAAAAGTTCAAAAGAAAGGGAGACCAATAAGGTAGAGGAAGAGGAGGAAACTTTAGAGGAAGAGGCAAATTTGGTGGAAGAGGAACATCTCCTAAACCACAAGGAGATTCAAGTAATCAGGAATTAGAAGGAGAAACAAGTCAAAGGGGTAGTTTCAGAGGAAGAAGACCAAATGACCGAAGTAGGTTTAGAGGTAGAGGAACCAATGTGTTCACCGGAAGATGCTTCACATGTAATCAATTTGGCCACCAATCTTTCAGATGTCCGAAAAAGCAAGGTTCTAATAGCCAAGGTGGAGAAAGAAGAGTTCATTTGGCACAAGAGGAGGACACCCAAAGTGTGAACTCACCTTCAAGACATGCAGATCTAGAGCAAGGAAGTGTTTGATGTTCAAAAGGACCCTCTTGAAGGTACCAACTATCAAGGAGCCACCACAGAGGAAGTCATTGTTTATAACTACTTGCAAGGTAAGTGGAAAGGTATGTAGAGTCATTATGGACTCAGGATCAACTGATAATCTTGGTTTTGTAAAGCAGAAAATTGAACCCTAGGTGTTCCCCCACTCCAAGGAGAGAGAAAGGAGGTCACTAGGATTGACGGTTTTCACTTAGGAGAGACTTTACATTCAAAAGAGGGGTTGAAACTCACAAGATCCAATCCCACACAATTCAAGATTGAATTCTAAATGAGTTTCAAGGGTTGAGATAGCAAGGATACCCTCTTTTGTAAAGAATGTAGATAGAAGGATTGAACTAGGAGTGTATGTAAAAATAGGAAAGATTCGCTTGTAGATGGAGATAGAGACACAGGATGAAGCTGCGGACCTGAAATTAGCAGTAAAATGTTGAGATGATGTTGTCCTGTAAGTTTGAGCGAAAGTTGACGGGACGATTGCGCCCGGAGTGCACACGGTCCTCTGAAAAATCCACGAAACGAAGGGGGATCTATTCATCTCTGCACAAGGATTTCAGATCTTCAATTACAACCGCGTACCTGCAACCTACACATAGAAAAGAGAGGATGATTGGGGGGTTAGGGATTAGGGGTTTGCCTTCAGGTCAAACCCTAGTTTTGGAATTAACCAAGAAATGAGAATGTTGTAAATGTTTGTAATGTAATCAAGTATTGATACCTTGTTGTAAGAATGTTTGTATTCTTACATGCGAAGGTGTAATGATGTTGTATGTTGTATGTTGTGTGTTGTAGGTGATCCCCTCTTCAATGGTTGAATTCTTGTCTTGAATGCAACACCTAGCCTTGAATGGAGACCTAGAATGCTCAATTGCTTGAAGGAATGCTTGAATGTTTGAATGTTTGAATGTTTGCCTATCGCTTCCGCCTCTTGCACACATATTTTTTTTTCTCTCCTCTTCTGGGAGGAGAAATGTAGTTTATATACTTGTCAATTAGGGATAGGAGACTGATTTTTCCGACCTTAGGCTGACCTAGGAGCATTATTTTCCAAATTGCAAACTTGAAGACCCGATGCCTAACAAGAGACCAGGCCCAAAATAGGGCTAGGGACCAGGGCACTGGGCACCATGGTCCTGAGGGACCAGGGCGCTGGGCGCCATGGTCCCACCTCCCAGGACAGCAGGGTGCAAGGAGGATCAGGCCAAGGTGTAGAAAGATGCAGTTTCTGATGCCGTAAATAGGTTTCGGGGTCTCCATTCAGGTTCAACATTGCGCTGTCATCGTGAAGACCCAAATGTAGTTGAAATTGCAAGTGTCACAATTTTACGATGCTACATTTAGCCCCCACTTTAGCAGGAGTATAAGCATACGCCCATACTTCTGGTAAAGTACAAGGAAACAACATTGAAAGACTTTCACCATGTCAAGGAGGCAAGATACACCAAGCCCCCAGTGGACTAAGGATCTTACAACTTCGATTGACAAAGTAAAAGGGAAGATCACGAGGGAGAACCATGACTGACAGTAGTACGGTTCCCTCACTATGAGTCATGAAAGAATAATACCAAAAAATTTCAAGGCAAAGCTAAGTTCGCCAAAAAAAATTTAAGATTCTTGAAGAGATATGGACAGAGTATATGCCCCCTACGTTAAAGTGATCGCACATGCCTCATCGAGGGTGATTGCTTTAAGGTAGTGATACACATAATAAATGAGAAGGGAAAGGAGCATGTTATCACAAAGATTTAGCCCCCAAGTGTGAGATAAACCCAAGGATAATAGACACAAAACATAAATCACGAGGTGACTTCGCTCTCCTTGGGGTCAATATGTTGTATGATAATTCATGTATATCATATGTATGTATGCATAATTGTTCTTCATTCCCCAATCAAGGAAGGTCACCTAGAAGAAGGGAACACATGTGCCTTTTGAGTCAACATGAGAGAGACCAAAAGAGATCTCAATGCTTTGCATCGTCCTCAAGAAGACAACACTAAGGACAACAAATAGAAGAATGAGAATAACACATAGAAGAAGTAACAAAAGATATCAAGAGAGGAGGAGAGAATTTGTTGTGCTAATGAACTAGTCTAGCATGTCATCCACCCCCCGATCTTGCTGATCAATATTTCAGGAAGGCAGGAAACATGTTAGAGGAGGAACATCCAACACAGTAGATGGAGCTATCACAAGATCCAAACAAGGGCTATGTTCATGTTCCAAGCCACGTTGTTCTTGTCTAGGAGCTAAGATAAGTGGTTTAGAAAATTTGTTAGATAAATGGTTATCAATATCAACATATTCGTATTCACTATCAGAAGCAAGAGAAGTAACATTTTCATCATGAATAACATTTTCATCTATATCATCATCAAGGTTTATAAAAATAGGATCTTTAACTCGCACAGGATCAAAACCATCATGCATCGTATGCTTAGAAGATTTTGGCTCAATTTTCGGCTGAGGAGAAAATGGAATAATACTGGCTGAAGGTGTTTTTGGGGATTGCAAAGTTTGAGAAGCAGCTCCACGAGCTCTAAGACGACGCTTTCGTCGGTGTTCACGTGCAGAACGATTTCGTCTAGTCTTAGTAGGAAGTTGACAAGATTGAGGAGGAGGAATGTTCTCATCCTTATCACTTGGGTTTTTAGGTTGTGGTCTCTTAGGTTGGATAATAGGAGAAGAGGAAGGTCTCTTCTCTCTATAAGAGGAAGGAGGAGGAACTGCTCCATATAAAGGAGGAATATTTGGTTTAGGAAGGAGACCAAGTCCATCATGACGAGGAGGTATGGGTCTACTTTTAGAAAGTTTATTAGACATAGACATAGTCACATCCATAGGAATGGGTTGGGAATCTTCTTGAGAAAAGACATTAGTTTTATCTTTCAAAGGAAGAACCTCCTTCTCAAGAATGATAGGAATATCCAGTTTGGGTGTTCGAGGTTCACTTAGAGATAGGATCATATCTTTTTTCCACTTTTGATAAGATTTGAAAAGATGATCACTTCGCGGTGGAAGAGATTGAAATTGTTTAGGCCAAAAATAATCAATAGGAATGCTAGAAGTTCTTTCAGCTGGTTTAAAGAGACTATGATTGACAGTAACAACTTCACCATTATGGGGAAATTTCAAACACTTGTGAATAGGAGAAGCAACAGCTTTCATGGAAGATAGCCAAGGATAGCCTAGCTTCACACAAAATTGTTCGGATGATGGAATAATAGCAAAGTTCACATTAAGGGATTTGTTATGGACCTCAATAGGTAATGTAATAGAACCAATTGCAGGAGAAGAAAATGCATCAAATAATTTCACAACCACATTTGTTTTGTCATAGATCACTTGATTCAATTGCAAAGTAAAAAGAAATTCTTCAATAATAACATTAACCATGCAAGAAGGATCAATAAGCACTCCACGGCAAGGTGTATTCTTGACTTTTGCAACTATATATAAAGGACCATCAGGTGCCCTGATAGTTTCACTGGAATCAAATGTGATGGAAGGTTCTTTAGGGATTTTCTGCTGCTCTACAAAGTTAATCACATTCGGAGTCATAGACACAAGACCCTCAAGTGAGAAAGAGGAACCGTTAGTCTCAATCACATTAGAGGTATGAGAAGGTAATGGATCAATAAAAATCTTAAGATTTTGGTTAAGAAGAGCTACAAATGTGTTGCCTTTATCATTCACACCAAAAACAGAGATAGTATTATTATCAATCAAATCTTGAATTTTACCCTTTAAAGCAAAACATTTTTCAGTATCATGCCCAGGTTGACGATGAAATTGACAAAAAGATTTGTTATCAAAATAGGGTGAATTAATCTTTGCAGGATCTATTTGCTTTATAGGAGGGAGAGTAAGCACATTTCGTTCCAATAACTTATACATAATACTGTGCAATGATTCATTCAAAGGAGTAAACTCTCTTTCTTTCTTGAAAAACTTAGAAATAGGAGGCACACCTAATGTTGCATTCACATTGTTGTTGATGATGTTTTCATTGAACTTAACGAACCCTCTGTTCGGTTTAAACTTCCCAAATGGTTGTTGACTACTATCACCCTTATCACTCGGAGCCATAGGATTTGCTTGTTCCATTTGACTCACAGTCAGTTGATAATTGTGAAGAGTTGCACACAACTGTTGGAAAGAAGTAAACTCAGAAAACAGAAGTTTTTCTCTAATATCTTTTTGTAAATTAGAAATAAAGATTCTTTGAATATCATTGTTAGGTACTGGAAAAGAAATTTGAGCACACAAATGCTTATATCTACCAATGAAATCAGTCACTTTTTCTTTAACACCTTGTTTACAATGCATTAAATCAATCAAAGTAACTTTAGGACTTATATTGTTTTGAAATTGTTGAATAAAAGCATGTGCAAGTTGTTGGAAAGAAGTAATAGAATAGGAAGGCAACGAGCAATACCATTGTAGAGCCTTATCTCTTAATGTTCTAGTAAACATTTTTGCAAGCAACCTTTGGTCATGAGCAAAATCAGTACATATTGTTTGAAAGGTCTTAACATGTGTTAGAGGATCACCTTTACCATTATAAAGCTCCAACTACGGGATTTCAACATGCTTAGGGGGGATAGCTCGAACAATGTCAAGAGAAAGTGGGCTCGCAACATCAAATGTGGGCACACTAAACTTAGATTGATTCATAGAGGCAATTTGTTGCTGTAAAGAAGAGACAGTTTGTGCAAGATTGTTAATGGTCACTTCAGTCGAAGAGTTCATATTAGACATGTTAGATTGTGATGGAGGTATTATGTTATTAAAAGAAGGTATTGATTGAGAGTAATATGGCAGAACACTATGATAGTTAGTCATAGGAGATGATTGGAAAGAAGTAACACTACAAGGAGGAATGGAATGGTTGAATGAATTGCCCCCTTGCATCATGTTCATTTGTGGAGATGTAATAGGGACACTCATTGAAGGAATGAATGAAGAAGTCGGATTGAATGAAGGAAGAGTGTTGATTGAAGAAGAAGGATTTCCTCCATGACTGGTGATCATAGGTGGAATTTTTTGTATTGAAGTAGTCATTATGTTTGATGTAAAAGTAGGTATACTAGCAATAAAAGTTGTCAAAGGGATAGAATGATTGACTTGAGTAGGAGGTTGTGTATAACCTAAAGTTTTGGCACAACTCTTCATAGGCATCACATTTGAATCCACGATGTGTGCAATACTACGCAAAATATCAATTCCATTCTTATCACTTTGAACCATACATTTTAGACCCTCAATTATTGAAAGAGCTTGGCTATCAGGGTATTCTTGAGACATCCATTGCTAAAAATCATCAAATTGGTTATCCAATTTCGAAAGTTGTTCTACAGAAACCTCATGGAGAGCTTCTTCATCATTAAGAGGATTAGAGGAATTACCCATGTCCTCGTTAAAAAGGCCATTCAAATTAGGTTCCATCTCCTCGGTAATTAAACCTTGGAAAGACTTAATTCTAAGGCTTCGTCTAACGGGAATAGTGTAAGTAGGGCTTATTGTTGTAAAACTCATGCACTAGAGAGAGAGAGAAGATTTTGAATTTTGAAAATAAAGTTGGCAAAATTGAACAATGAGATAATGATTATCCAATTTGAACTTTGTGAAAGAAGAGGGAAACACAACTTCCAAGAAAGGTAGGCACAATTGAAAATTAGGGCCAAGGAGGTAGCACTTAATTTTAATTATTATCTTGAAAATTGAAATCTTGAATTTTGAATTTATTTTCGAATTCAGAGGTAGCAAATTTCAATAAAATCAGCCAATCTCCTAGATTTAAGTTGTTAAATGCAATCATGACAATCTCCCGAAATTTCGAAAAAAATGTCGGGGACCGTGGCGAACGGAGTGCACACGGTCCTTGCAAATTTTTTTGAAATTTTCAGCGATGAAGGTTATGATGATTTTAAAGCTAATCTGAAAAAATTGAGTGATTTTACGATCTATAGATAGGCCAAATTAAAGTTGCAATCTCAAAATTGAACCCTACCAAGATTGTTGAAAAATGCAAAATTTGAATTTTGAAAAAGAGAGGGAAACTGAAATTTTGAATTTTATGATTTTAGAGGGAATACTAAAAGCAATGCAAGCTTTGAAATTTAAAAGTTGACTCAATTTCATGCAAAATTCAATTTTGAAAGTGGAAATCAAAGTTGTTGCAATCAAACACTTAATTTCAAAAGTCACAAATTGCAAAAAATTTGAATAAAGCACTGAAACTTCGAATGAATGCCAACACACTTTTTAGATTTAGGACAGTAAGAAACACAATTTTGACACAAAATTTCAATTTCAACAATTTTTGAATGATTAGAAGCCTTAATCCAAGCAATCACTAGACCAACTTTGACTTTAATTTTGAAAGTGTTAGAATTGATGAAATCAGCCAAGATTCTGGATTCTAGCAGAAAAATACAGTAAGATCTAGCTCCCGAAATTTCAGAAAAAATGTCGGGGACAATGGCGCTTGGGGTGCACACGGTCCTCGCAACTTTTTTCAAAATTTTCAGGGATTAAAGATATTATGATTTTGTTGCGGAATCCAAAGTTATAGCCGATTTGGAGGTGTTTTGATCAGTGAAATCATCGGTCAAAGGTTGAATCAAAAGGGTTTTAAAAA
The DNA here is from genome assembly GCF_030272615.1 of Cryptomeria japonica. Taxonomy (NCBI): domain Eukaryota; kingdom Viridiplantae; phylum Streptophyta; class Pinopsida; order Cupressales; family Cupressaceae; genus Cryptomeria; species Cryptomeria japonica. Next base: position 588,539,908 of record NC_081412.1, on the reverse strand, counting down.
TTAGGGTTTTGACACTTAACCACTTAATTTTTAGAATTAAAGCACAAATATGAATTGATAATTTGCAATAGAAGGGTAGATCTGAAACAAGCATTAACAATTAAACATTTCACAAGCTCAATTACTGAAAAGAAAATTTAGAGTTTTTATGCAATTAACCTCTAAAATTTGCAAAAGATCAAACATGAAAATGTAATTAAGGAAGAAAATTTTTCAGATCTAACCATGAATAATCAGAATTAGGATGTTCACATCGGGTTCACCAAAATGTAAAGCGGAAAATCGAACCCTAGGTGTTCCCCCACTCCAAGGAGAGAGAAAGGAGGTCACTAGGATTGACGGTTTTCACTTAGGAGAGACTTTACATTCAAAAGAGGGGTTGAAACTCACAAGATCCAATCCCACACAATGCAAGATTGAATTCTAAATGAGTTTCAAGGGTTGAGACAGCAAGGATACCCTCTTTTGTAAAGAATGTAGATAGAAGGATTGAACTAGGAGTGTATGTAAAAGTAGGAAAGATTCGCTTGTAGACGGAGATAGAGACACGGGATGAAGTTGCAGACCTGAAATTAGTAGTAAAATGTCGAGACGATGTTGTCTTGTAAGTTTGAGCAAAAGTTGACGGGACGATGGCGCCCGGAGTGCACACGGTCCTCCGAAAAATCCGTGAAACGAAGGGGGATCTATTCGTCTCTGTACAAGGATTCCAGATCTTCAATTACAGCCGCGTACTTGCAACCTACACATAGAAAAGAGAGGACGATTGGGGGGTTAGGGATTAGGGGTTTTCCTTCAGGTCAAACCCCGGTTTTGGAATTAACCAAGAAATGAGAATGTTGTAAATGTTTGTAATGTAATCAAGTATTGATACCTTGTTGTAAGAATGTTTGTATTCTTACATGCGAAGGTGTAATGATGTTGTATGTTGTATGTTGTGTGTTGTAGGTGATCTCCTCTTCAATGGTTGAATCCTTGTCTTGAATGCAACACCTAGCCTTGAATGGAGACCTAGAATGCTCAATTGCTTGAAGGAATGCTTGAATGTTTGAATGTTTGAATGTTTTCCTATCGCTTCCGCCTCTTGCACACATGTTTTTTTCTCCTTCTTCTGGGATGGGAAATGTAGTTTATATACTTGTCAATTAGGGTTAGGAGACTGATTTTTCCAACCTTAGGCCGACTTGGGAGCATTATTTTCCAAATTGCAAACTTGAAGACCCGATGCCCAACAAGAGACCGGGCCCAAAATAGGGCCAGGGACCAGGGCACTGGTTGCCATGGTCCTGAGGGACCAGGGTGCTAGGCGCCATGATCCTGAAGGACCAGGGTGCTGGGCGCCATGGTCCCACCTTGCGGGACAGCAGGGTACAAGGAGGATCAAGCCAAGGTGTAGAAAGATGCAATTTTTTATGTCGTAAACAGGTTTCGGGGTCTCCATTCAGGTTCGACGTTGCGCCGCCATCGTGAAGACCCAAATGCAATCGAAATTGCAAGTGTCACAATTTTACGACGCTACAGGTTCAACGAAGATGGTTAGCAAACTTGGATTGGAGAAAATTCCTCACCCCTGGCCCTACAAAGTCTCCTGGTTGAGTAAAGAGAAGCAAGCTTTGGTAAGTGAACAAGTTTGGGTTGACTTTTTCAAATAGGTGAATATAGAGAAAGATTTTGTGTGATGTTGCAGAGATGGATGCTTTCCATTTACTCCTTGGGAGACCATGGCAATATGATGTAGACTCAAGGCATGATGGGAAGAAAAATGTCTGCAAGTTGACCAAAGATGGTGTGCAATACACTATGACCCCACTACCAGATTATGGCCCCAAAGAAAAAAGGTACATGGAGATTATGTACAGATTCAAGAGTCATCAACAAGATCACAATCAGGTATAGGTTCCCTATGCTTGGATAGAAGATTTGATGGATTGCCTAGCAGGAGTCAAGTACTATTCTAAGGTGGATTTGAAGAGCGGCTACCATCAAATCAGGATAAGAGAGGGAGATGAGTGGAAGATGACCTTCAAAAAAAATGAAGGAATTTATGAATGGCTGGTTATGTCATTTGGCCTCCCAAATGCTCCTAGTAAATTCATGGGACTCATGAATGAATTCTTGAAACCCTTTATCAATCATTTTTTTGTTGTGTACTTAGATGATATCTTGACTTTTAGCAAGAATAGGGATGAGCATCTAATACATTTTGATTTGGGGTTGAAAAAGGTTGAATGAAGAGCAGTTGAAGATCAATTTAGAAAAATGTGTTTTCTTGTAGGAGGGGTTAGTATTTCTTGGTTTGGTAATCTCCAAGAGCAGCCTCAAGATGGATCCATCCAAGGTGGAAGCAATCCTCAATTGGCCTACACCTAGAAATGCAAGTGAGGTAAAGAGTTTTCATGGTCTTGAAAGATTCTATAGGAAGTTTATTAAGAATTTTAGTGGTGTATGTGCACCTATGATTGACACTATAAAGGGAGGTAGAAAATGTCAATTTGTATGGACTAGTGAAGTAGATAAGTCCTTTAAGTATTTGAAAAGAAGGGTAGCAGAGCAACCTATATTGTTTCTACTTGATTTCCATAAGGTTTTCACCATAGAATCTGATGCAAGTAACAAGGCAGTAGGAGGAGTCTTGAGACCAGTAGCCTTCTTTAGTGAAAAATTGAATGAAGCCAAACAAAAGTACTCAACCTATGACTTAGAGATGTATGCAATGGTTCAATCTTTGAGGAAATGAAGGCATTATTTGTTGCCAAAAGAGTTTATAATCTATACTAATAACCATGCTCTGAGTTTCTTGAATAGGCGGGACAAGTTGAATCACCGACATATGAAGTGGATGGAATACCTTCAAGCATTCACTTTCACCATCAAGCACAAGAAAGGAGTAGAAAATAAGGTAGTTGATGTCTTTAGCAGGAGGAAGTTGACAGTGAAGGAAATTCAGTTGGAGAGAATAGGAATCACTTCCATGAAGGATATGTACCAAGGAGATGAGGATTTCAAAGAAGCATACCAAGTATGTAAGGAAATGGGTGACAAGTACCATAAGGAGTTCTCAGACTTTATTTTGTAGGAAGGTCTACTTTTCAAGGGAAGCCAACTTTGCATCCCTAAAGGCTCTATGAGAGAGAACATTGTGAAAGAGAAGCATTGTGGGGGATTCGCAGGTCATTTTGAGATTGACAAGACCCTTGAGTTGGTTAGAAGATTCTACTTCTAGCCTAAGATACAGACTGCGATCAGAAAGTATGTGGAAGGTTGTATGATTTGTCAAAAGGCCAAGGGTAGCAGTTCAAATGCAGGTTTGTGTACTTCTTTTCCCATACCAAACAAGCCATGGGATTTGGTCAAGATGGACTTTGTATTAGGACTCCCAAAGACTAAACAGGGTTATGAAAACATCTATTTAGTTGTTGACACATTTTCAAAAATGGCTCACTTTCTACCTTGTAAAACCACACATGATGCATCTCACATAGCAGGTATATTCTTTAAGGAGGTTGTAAGGTTACATGGTTTGCCACTGTCAATCATCTCAGATAGAGATTCTAAGTTTATTGGGCATTTTGTACGAACTCTTTGGAGGAGGCTGGGTACCAATTTGTCATTTACCTCGGCTTATCATCCCCAATCTGGTGGAAAAACTGAGATCATCAATAGGTCACTTGGAAACCTATTAAGGTGTTTAACTAGGGATCAAGGAGCCACATGAGATTCAATACTTCCTCAAGCATAATTTGCTTATAATGACTCAGTGAATAGGAGCATTGGTCATAGTCCCTTTGAAATAGTGTATGGGTCACACCCTAGAGATGTATTGGAGTTGAGAGATGTGAAGAATTTGGACAGAAGAAATGCACAAGCAGGGGACTTCACAGAAGTGATGAGAGACATACACCAACAAGTAAAGGATAGGTTATAACAAGCCTCAGACAAGTACAAGCATGCAACAGATAGGAAAAGAAGAGATTTGTAGTTTAAGGTTGGAGATATGATGATGATTCATCTCAAGAAGGAGAGACTCCCTAAGGAGAAATACACCAAGTTGATGATGATGAAGATAGGTCCTTTCAAAATCATTCAAAAGTGTGGCCGCAATTCCTACAAGATTGATCTCCCATTGGATATTGGTCTCTTTAACACTTTCAATGTTTTAGATATATATGCATATAAAGGTCATGTTACTGATGTGTGTGATGCAAGTCAAGATGACTCTAGCAGGGAAGAGATGTTGCAAGATCTCCCTAAGCAGCCTAAGCTTGAAGTTGAGCATGTACTTGACAAGAGGGTGAGTAAGAAAACAAGGAGGCATACCTACTATTAGTACCTAGTCCAATGGAAGGACAAGCCCTTAGAAGATGCAACCTAGATAATAGAGTAGGCTTTGGAGAAGATTGGATGCAAGATTCCAGATTTGCCAACTCAAGAGACTTGAGTTTCTTTCTAGCCCCGGGAGTATGGTGTAGGGCACCCTCTTGGTTTTTGGTTTTAAATTCTTGTTTGAGTGTTTTATAGGTGATCTTAGACCCTAGGATGATGTGTTGGATCAGTTTGGATCCTTTGGATGTAATAAAGAACCCATTTGTAAGGCCAATTGGCTCTAAGGTCATTTATAAACCTAGAGACCAAATTAGGCCATGGGATTCATGTAGTGTAGGAGGCATGCTGATAAGTTTTCTTGAGTTTTTTTAGGCCTATGATAGGTATAAAAAGTCCATTAGGGACATTGGCATGTCAAAAGTGTCAAAAATGTAAAATTGTCAAAAGTTGCAAAAGTTGGTAAGCAACATTTTCCACCGATTGGGAAAAGAGGTTCCAATAGCCATAACCAATTGGAAAACAGTTTTAGCCATTGGGGAAAGGCCTATTTGTGCCTCTGAGATCATCCATGTTGGAGTGGGATGAAGCATGTAAATATTTGGTGGTTTGAATAACAAGAAAAGTCAGATTTTACCCAATTTCCATTGTTTTTCGTACTGTATGAACTGACAGAGGATTTGCTTGCACGGAATTTTGAATTGGTTGGATTTTAGTGTGAGTGTAGGTTTGAATGCAAGTGGCCTAACTCCATTTGGCATATTTTGGAGTGAGTTGTGGTCAGTTTACCAATAACTGCCATTCAAAACCTCGGTTCATAGGGTTTCACCAAAGATGTGGCCCTAACATGCAAATTCCTTTGTGGAATTCAACGGCCTCTTGGAAAATGCAAGTTAGGGGTGTGTAAACTGAGATTTCAAAAGGGTGGAATCTGGGAGTGAGGGTTGGTGTGGTTACCACCAAAACCTAGGCTAAACAAGATAATGTGTTTAGTCTAGCCTATGAGGAGGAATGAACAAACAGTCACCTAGGGAGTGTTTAGTGACCATTCTAATGATGGATTTGGTCTAATAGAGGCCTAAGGAATGTGTCCAAGTGGTGATTTTGGTTCTACAACCCCATCTTCAAGTAGTTGCTTTGGAAAATGGGCCTAATTAGGCCTATTAGGTCTGCAAAATCAGTTGGTGCTTAGGGGTGCTGGAGAAAAGTCAAACCTCAATCTCTTGGGATTGGATATAAATCCCAAAAGGGTATTCAAATCTATAAATTTTTTCTAGAGGTTTTTGGGAGAATTTTGAATGATTTGGGAAATACCAGTTTGGTAGGGCTACTAAGATTAGGCCTAGATAGGGGTTTCTTGACCTGGGTGCAAAAAGGAGACTTCCAAACTTGGTTGGAAGGCTAGGGTGAGTGATCTTAGTTGTTTAACTCCAAACCCTCCTTAGGAAGTGAAGTAGGTGACTTATTCCATTGGTGTGTGTAGAACCCCAATTGTGGGGTTGTGATAGGCCTTAGACAAGGCATAGAGGGATGGTTTTGGGTCTTCTTACCTTCTAGTTGCCCACTCTGCATTAGTTTTTCAACATTTTGGTTTTGGTTTGGGTTTTTCAACATTTTTATTTTCATTTTTGTTGTCATTTTGGTTTTGGTTTTCGTTAAATGATTTTTGTTATGGTTTTTCTATTTGTTTTGGTTTTGGTTTTCATTTTGATTTTGGTTTTGGTTTTGGTTTTGGTTTTGGTTGTAGTTTTTTAACCATTTTATTTTCATTCATCAAGAAAAATAAAAAATTATATAAAAAAAATTGCTTAATTATTTAAACCTAAATTAACATTTAATAAAAAAAACTAAACTAATCAATTCAAAAAAAATTATTTTCATAATCAATTCCAAAACTTAATTTAACTTAAAAATTATTGTGTCAAATTGAAAAAAATATATTAAAAACTAAAAATTGAAAAAAAAAATGGAGTGGGCAGCCTACCTAGAGGACTTGGTGGAGGCTAGAATCGAGATCCCGTTTAGAAAAACTGAATCGGGTCCCATTTCAAAAAAAATTATAATTTTTATGAAATGGGATCCCGTTCATTTTGGGATGAGATGAGATCCCATTTTTTAGTTTACGCTCGAAATCCCGAAGCATATGGGATACCGAGTCATTTTTTGGGTTGGGATCCCTAATCAGGATCCCATTTCATCGCCTATCTGCTTTGCTTGATTTGTACTCTTTTTCTAAGTGCAAAACTTCCACATTAAGTGGACACAACTTCTTGCGCTTACCCTATGAAGGAAACCAATTTATGCATTTAGACTTGCTCCATAGCCAAACTTTGACATCAACGACAACATTTTTCAACAATCTCCCCCTTTGTCATTGATGGTCCAACCTTGCAAGGAAAATAATATTGGAATGCAATAGTTCTTATCCCCCCAACTTAATGCCCCCCTTACTCTACTCCTCCCCTTTTGACATCAATGGAAAAGGCTTGCAATCAAATTTCTTCGTGAACTCACCCACAACCGTGGGTGAATTAGCCACAACTTTCCTTTGTGTGTTTCCATTAACGATAATTTCAGCCCCAAAATGTTTATTTGTAGTGCCATGTTAATATGGTTTTTCGACAGTTTGATAATTATATATCCATAAATATGTGTGTGTGTGTGTGTGTGTGTTTACATATGTATATATATATATATACATATATATATATATATATATATATATATATATATATATATACATATATATATATATATATATATATATATATGTGTGTGTGTATATATATATATATATATATATATATATATGTATATATATATATACATATGTATATATATACATATATACATATACATATATATGTATATATATACATATATACATATACATATATGTACATATATGTATATGTATATATGTATATATATACATATATGTACATATGTACATATATGTATATGTATATATGTATATATATACATATGTACATATATGTACATATGTACATATGTATATGTATGTATATATATGTATATGTATATACATATAATAAAATTAATAGAGAAAAACTTTTTTTTCTAAAATATCGAATATTAAAACAATGGTCCTTTTATTAACATGAAATTAATAGGAATGAAATCTGATTTGATGACTTAAGTTGAGATATCAGGAAATAATGTCATATGTGAACCTTCGGTGTTATTTGATTATTGTAATCCTTATAGGATTGGCATAAAGAGAGTCTTAAATTTATATTTACCTTAGTTAATAGAGTAATGATGTTTTGTCTTTTAATGCTATTGTGGTCAACTTGTTATTCTAAATGAATCTTTCTATCTTGACAAATTTGGGATCTTATTCATGTCTTGGTTCTTTATGTCCTTATGGGAAATGTTCAATTGAGTGGTTCTATGTTTTGGTTCCAAAGGCCTTGGGAGGGAATTTATGGTTTTTATATTGTTTTGCCATGGTTTCTCTTATTGGATTAAAGTTCCAAGCTGTATCTATTTTTTAGAAGCTAGATGGTGATTCCTAGCCTATCTTGGACCCTTCCTGTGTGATGTTTTATTCTAGCAAGAGAGTCTAGACTTGCTTTGTTATTTTGGTGTTTTTCCCTCTTGTGATTTCCGGATTGATTTGTGGTGTTGCTTGGATTCCCTGGCACAATCTTGGGGTAGTGGCTTTCATTGGGGGTTAGGACCCAAAGTGGTCGCCAGGGTAACTCAATGAGAGTTTTGTAATCAAGTGAAAACATAATATAATTAATTGGGATGGGCAGTTAGCTCACATTAATAAAGATTAAATTTTATTGTCTTTGACACTCAGGTGTTTTTTTAGGGTTGAGGTAAGTAGAGAAGGGCCTGGAATGGCCTCCACCAATCTTGTCCTTTCGAAAGGTTGGTGTGGTCCATTAGTGTTTGTATGGGGGCTAGGGGTCGAGAGAGGTCACCAGGGTAACCCAGGATGGGGGTCGGGACCTAGTGAAGACTCACCAAGGTAACTCATGACAACCTAGTGATGACACTCTTCCCTATTGCATACCTAGTGGTAATTTATGTTTTTCTTTTATCCTTCCATGGATTGCTCAGGCCTCTGGAAGTTGGTTGTTTTATTGTGGAGCTCCTTGTGCATATGGCCTTGTGAGTTCCTATGTTTATAGTCCTATGGTCTCTTGTGATTGATATTTTGTGAACCTTATGTGAGTCATTTGTATCTTCTTGTTATTCCTTCCATCTCTAGGATCTGATTGTTACCTCCTAGCATGGGGGTTGGACCTGATGGTACCACATGGTTGGGTGGAGTGTTATTCACACCCATTGGGTTTTGGCTCTTTCCACATCATGTTCGAGGAGGCTCGTGAGAAGATTGAATCTCTTAATGTGCCAAATTTATGTATTCATCCCATCATGGGACTCTTGTAGATTGTATCATTATAGATCCATTGTAATGTATTTGATGATCTTATGTATAATTTCATGGAAATGTGTCATGTTTCATGTTCCTTGTAAAGGATAGCCTAATCATATTTATGTGGTCTCTTATGTCCTTATATGTTTGGTTGTTGTTATCCTTGAGTAACATCGTCGTGGGGCCTTGAGGACTCTTGTATGATATTATTTTTTCATTATATCCTTATCTTGTATCATCATGATGCTCATTGCATTTGTATGGTTTATATCTTTTATAAAAATAAATAAATAAATCGCATTTTCATTGTTCAATTTGTTTGAGTCCTCTGGGCCTCATAGCGGGGCCTTACACAAGTGGCTCCTCATTGGGTGCCAAATGCAAAGCCACTTAGACTTTAGACATCAAACTCTCGATGATTATTGAGATCTCCAAATGGACACATTGTCTCTTCTCAAACTTGAGTGCCTAATGCATGACACTTCATGTCTCATTATGGATGTGAGAAAGAGTGTATTTTGTCCATTTTAATTTATCTTTATCGCCTATTCATGTTCACCTCTTGAAAATACAATTACAATTAGCCATAAAGTACAAATATTAAATATTTTTCTCACATGTCTAAGGGAACACTTTCCAAGGAATATGGAGACATGTGAATGGCTTAGGATTGCAAGGTTAATGTCACCTTATCTAACATTATCCCACTTGATAATATACAATGCAAATGCATCAAAGATATACATAAAATAAAATTAAGTACATTGATCAAGGCCCATGGCCTTCCTACACCAACGAAACTTTTCTACACTCAATGGCTCTATAGAGAATCTACAATGTTATCCAAAGTGTCAAGTTTCCCTATTAAGACCTTATCATTCTCAACCATCTCTCACAAAAAGTGATATTGAACATCAAAATGCTTAGTACAAGCATGATAGATAATATTATTGGTGAAACAAATAACATTTTGATTTTCACATCTAATCCTCATTGTCCTACAATAAAAACCAATGCCAATTCTTCCTCCTTAAAGGAATGAGTAGTAGCCCTATACTCCTCTTCAATGGTGGACAAAGAAACTATGAGCTAAATCTTACTCATCCAACTCACTGATCCTCCAAACAAAGTAAATACATAACCACTAGTGGACCTTCAAATATCCAAGCCTCTTTCCCAATTTACACCAACAAATCCATTTATGTCTAATGATGATCACATCATAAATACCATGAAAAACAAAATATCAATTAGAAGTACCTCACAAATATGTAAACACTCACTTAACAAAAGTCCAATGCTATTTGCAAGGATTAGACATAAACCTACTTAAGCCTCCCATTGCTTGGGCTATATCTGATTTAGTGCAAACCGTTGCATACATCAAACTCCTGATGGCACTAGCATAAGGAACCTTAGAGATATCCTCAAAATCATCATCACAACTCAAACACGTGTCTAAAATAAACTTAGTACCAACCATAAATGGAATACTAACTAGCTTATAGCCATGCATATTAAACGTTTTCGAATTAATATAAACGTTCTTACTTTAGCTTAACCAAATCTTTTTGTGAACCTAATCTCTATTAATTTTCATCCTAAGAATGTATTTTGTAGCCCCCAAGTTCTTCATATCAAATCTTCTAGAAAGTTCATTCTTGAGTTCTATAATCATCATCTTGTTGTTAGCAATAAATAACATGCCATCAACATACAAGATAATAATTAAAATATGATCATCAATAACCTTAACATATACACAATGATCTTCCTCACTCCTCGTAAAACCCAACTTCACTACTAAAGTATCAAACTTTGGGTACCACATCCTAGGTGACTATTTCAAACCATACAAAGATCTCTTTAACTTGCAAACAAAAATGTTCAAGTTCCCTTTCACAACAAAATCGTCAAGATATTGCATACAAATCTTCATTTCAAGATCCTCATGCAAGAAAGCAATTTTAATATCCATTTCCTCTATCTCAAAATGACAAGCAACAACAATAGATAATAGGAATGTAATAAGTGTTAATTTTGTAGTAAGAGAGAAAATCTCACCAAAACCAACTCCCTCTCTCTTGGAGTAGTCCTTGGCCACCAATTTGGCCTTGTGCCACTCTAAATGATCTTTTACTCCAAACTTCTTTTTAAATACCCTCTTGCATACAATGGGCTTCCTTCTTTTGGGAAAACTTACAAGATCCTAGATGTCACAAATGTCCAATGTTATCATATCCTCCTACATGATCTACATTCAAAACTCACTTTCCTCCGAAGAGAGAGCCTCCTTGAAGGATCTAGGTTCATCATCGATACTCAAAACAATATATATACAATAGAAATATGGTGGTCTATACTTGTCAATAGGATTACATTGTATTGTGAATCTTCTCAAGGTATGAGTAATGGGCCTTGCCTATTCATCTTCCTCTATTTTTTCATCTAGCACATCATCTAAACTCTTTGAACCCTCTCCTTATCCATCTGTAGACCCATCTAATTGTTGTTCCACATGTGTGTCTTCCTACTTCTAATCTTTTTTAAAAAGTGCACCATGTTTATCTTCTCCTTTAATTTTTCTTCACTTGAGTAAGCTCTAAACTCTCAAAAAAAACTTCTCTATAAAGGATTATTTTACAGATAAAGGATTTCAATTCTTATAAACCTTTACATTCTCACCATAACCAACAAAAAATCATTCATTATCCTTTAGATCTAGTTTCGATCACTTCTCTTAGGCACATGAATAAAAGCCTCACAATCAAAGACCCTTAAGCGTGCAATTGAAGGCTTTCTACCTATCCACACTTCACAAGGATTTTTGTCAGTAAGAGTTGAACAAGGAGATTATTTAATCATATAATAAGTAGAATCAACAACTTCAACCCAAAAGCATCTATCAAGCTTAACACCAATTAACATGCTCTAACTCTTTCCATTATGGTTTGGTTCATTCTTTTGACTACAACAATGTTTTAGGGAGTATAAGGAGTAGTATTTTGCTGAAAATTCTTGCATGCTTACAAAACTTATCAAATTCCCTAGAATAATATTTACCTCACTTGTCAACCTCAACACTTTTATCTTATAATCTTACTTCATTTCCACTAGTTCTTTAAATTCCTTAAAATTAGTGAAAACTTCATATTTTGATTGCATAAAATAAATCCAAGTGTATCTTGAAAAATCATCAATGAAGGAAACATAATATTGATATTTAACCAAAGAAACAACATCCACTAGACCACACACATTCAAATGGATAATTTCTACTAATATCTTTACCTTATACAGTCCTTTAGTAAATTATTTATTATTTTTACCAAATATGCTTAAAACCAATGCATAATAATAAGTCACAAAAATGTGTACCAAGCAAACTTCCAATAACTAATATAAACAAGAGACGTATAACATCATATTCCTGCCAAGAGTTAGAAATGTAGAAAATAGAAGGCAAAAGGAAAAGTAGAAGATCAGTGGGGAGGTGGATGTTGATGTTGGTGTCAATGAAATAAAAGGTTATTATAATTGACATAGCGATAATATTAAAAATGATTAGAAGTAAAACGAGGTACATGAATTACGGTTATCATTTAATAACAATGTGTATGGTAAGATAGAATACGTAAACGATTGAATAGACCAGTTTAAAAGAGATATAGTAGAGAATACGTAAACATGGCAAGTTCCACTTTGTACTGATTAATAGTGCAGGCCATGGCGATTGGCGTCGGTACAAAATTGTTCATCTTGTTCAAAACTCAGGGTATAATATGACTGTCTTGGATCTTACAGATGCATGCATCAACCTTGGCAATCCTGGTTCAAAACTCAGGGTATAAGATGACTGTAGTTAGATCTGAGCCCATAAATGAGAGATTTGATATCATGGGCAGTTGATGAAAGCCATCGCATGACCCTGAGTAAGATCTTGTATTAGGCAATTGACTATTAGGCTGTGTAATCAAATGCTATTCGTAAATACCACAATAAAATAAATAAAATTTCAACCGCAATAACCAATCATAATAGACATAAATAATTTTATATTAATTCTTAATTCTATTTAAATATTAAACATTTGCAGAAGACTACATGAAAAAAAAAATTCTTTTACTCTGATTGGACAAGCACAAAACGTCAAATGTATTCAACAATGCAACAGATGCGTGGGCAGGAACTAAAAACAAAAACTTGAAATTTTTAATTTTGAAGTTGATCATTTGACATTCAATATTAATGCATAATACAAATATATTCCATACAATTAGACTTGTATTGTTCAGTTTCTTTGAAACTTGACAGGTAATGTAATTGACTATCAATGCATTCTATGCTTCAGCATCCATGGAACAAAAAATTACCCAGCTCAGAATCAAAGATAATAATTATTTTATGCAATCCCCTTTCACAAGACAAACAAATACTTTGCCTATCTTTCTGTATTTCTATGGCTATGACCATTGATGCTATTATGCCCAATCTTGGAGTACCTTTGGCATTACAGCTGCTGTTTGAGGAAGTCAAGAAGAAGCTTATTCACCTCCTCAGGGAATTGCTCTTGAACAAAATGGCTCCCTTCTGGAAAGTACTTGATCTCCAGATTGGGCACTTGCGATTTCAGGATATCACTGTTTATATAATACGCCATTCCTGGAAATTTGATTACATAATCTTTGATACCCATGATCAGAAGTGCTGGAACTTTAACAGTATGATCTGTTAACTCCGCCAGTTTACCCCAATTGCTAATTATTAACATCCAAAATGCAGAACATGTAAGCTGTATGATAAATATCCTTACTGAATGATTCAAAGACAAAACAAAACAATTGTTTCTAAGATTTACCTCATCATACTAATGTAGGGAACTTGCATAGGGAAAGCAAAACCTGATTTCTCATACAGGCTTGAGTATGTTTTTAAGTCATCCTCAGTAAACCAAGATGGGAGTGGAGTTGCAGGATCATAGAGGTCCATGATCTCTTTACCCTCTTCTGCCACTGGCAGCTCACTTCCAGAGAACAGGGTATATATATTCCTTACCACTGTTTCTGTATCAAAACGCCCAAAGTCTGCCAAGGCTCTTCCGGGCTCCTATTATAAAAGCCAAAAAACAAAGCCATCAGAAAACACGCCAGTTAAAGGGTGACATTAAGTTGCAGAAACAGGGAGAGAGAAAGAGACCTTCCAATGTCTAATATAAAACCCTTCTGGAAACAAATCCAATTTAATAGTTTCTTGACCTGGTATCAAATAAGGTATACCCAATGTTATAATGCCTCCAACTCGCTCAGGGTAGAGGAGATACAGATAATATGCAATCGGTGCTCCAAAATCCTTGGCCACAACAAATACCTGTAAAAATCAAGGAAGCAGACATTTTATATATGAGGTGAGGATTCTAGGTTATCAAGGGCTTATAAATTCGTTGAATAGAGTTTTGGGTACTCACTTTCTGAATGCCAAACGCATCAAGAAGGCCGGCCATGTCCTCCACAAGATCTACAGAGTTGCCTTTCTCTATTTGGGAAGGCTGATCAGAGAGTCCATAACCCCTGAAGTCAGGGGCAATTGCATGAAACCCTGCATCTGCTAAGGCAATCATCTGATGACGCCATGAATACCAGATTTCAGGAAAGCCATGCAGTAACAGCACAGCTGGACCTGTCACCAATCTGATTAGGCATGGCCATACATTATAAGAACAATAAGTTAGAGCACATTAGGAAAGCCTGAATAGAGTGCGAAAAATACCTGATCCAATCTCTGCAACATGCAATTTCAGTTTTCCTACATCAACATGCTTGTGTTGGATTTTCTCCATGAATATGACCACTCAATTCTGAAAACAGAGAAAATATTCAGAGCAGAAGAAAAACTGTTGTTGGTAGAGGGTTCATAAACTGATAATCATCAAAACGCGTGGTGTTCGTATTAACATTATCTACAATCCCGAGGAAGAAATGGAAAAGAAAAGGTAAGGTTTTTTTTTAATAGTTTATTTTCGTATTAACATTATCGACATTCACGAGAAAGTTTTTTTTTTTTTTTATTTATTTATGTTATAATAGATTTCAATCACTTCATCTACATCTAATGTTGAATTCTTTTTTAAAAGATGCGAATATCACAATCGTCATTTTGTTCAACTAATTTGGTAAGGATTTAGTTGGGATCCATTTTAAATAGCTTTTTGTTCTTTTTTCTACTTATTGTCTAGGCTTAAAAGAAGGTTCAAGTAGGGTTAAATTTATTATTTATTTATTTATTTTATTTTTATTATTTATTTTATTTTTTTCTTTTTCTTTTTTTTTTTTTCTTTTTTTTTTCGGTATAATTGCAATTATGTATAAGGTAAATTAATAATTCAAATATGTAATTAGAGTTTTATTTAAGTTGGGTCATGAAAAAATGATTTTTTTTTTTGTATTGTAGAAGATTTGAACTAAGCACCATCTAGGTGTATACAACATAGACTTTGCCATTAAACAAAATGCAAAGATCTTATTTATAACTTTGTAGGGAATATTGTGGATTGGTTCCAATATCTACTTTCAGGAATCCTAAAAAATCTAGTATGAAGAATTAAAAAATTAGGTCCTTTAGAATTTAGAGTATGGTGTTATATTAAACACGTGTTACAAAGTCAATTTTAGTGTCCACCATAGCCAAGGACGTTGTTTTAGATACACTTAGAACTTCTTGCAGTAATAGAAGTTTTGAGCTCTAGGTTAGGAAGGAAGTCTGACTACTATTTATAGAAACTCTACTACTATTTATAGAGGCGTCAATAGCATTACTTTGAACAGAAGTGGATATAGGGTTGCAATACAAAAGGCTAGTTTGAGTGAAGTTGTTGGTACAATTCTTATTTGTGTTGTCAATTATATTTTAATATATTATATCAATATGTGAGAGGTTTAGATTTTACTTTTGTTAGAGAGAGCAAGAAAGTAATAATCTATAAGTTATTTTAGATATAGGAGTCAAGTTTAGATATATGAATATGATCAAATTTGAAATAGAAATGTAATAAAAGTAAGTATATTTTAAATTTGAAGAAGAGGACACTGATTTGACTATGGTAAATGATTGTTGCTTGATAACTTAAATTGAATATACGAAAAGATTGATATTATTATGCTTTGTGAAATTTGTGACTATACACAAACCTAAGTCATACTCACATGCTAGTGGATTTGATCCCAACATCTGCAATTCAAAATTGGTATTTAAAGGATTGATCATATGGTCTTCAAAAAAAGGAAGCTAAAATAAAGTTTTGTGTGTGCTTGCACTCGTAAAAAGAAGGCTTGATGGTGCTGAAGGACATAGCTAAAACTTGTTATGTTAGGAGAAGAAGGTGACTAGATTTAGCCAAGCCTCATTGATCGAATCAATGATATCGATACTTTGTTGGAAAATATGCAATTGATAAATACATGTTGAAGCTAATGAGAAATTTGAGACTAGAATAAGTGCAATGAGTGATAGGGTGACTTAGTGCACAAACTAGATTTTGATGCTTGTTGATAAGAGAGTTGGTATAATTATAATGATTAGTTTAAAATATGTAAAGCGGAAAATCGCGAGCGAACCCTAAGTGTTCCCCCCACCACTCCGAGGAGAGGGGAAGGAGGTCACTAGGGTTGACGGTTTTCACTTAGGGGAGACTTTACATTCAAAAGAGGGGTTGAAACCCACAAGATCCAATCCCACACAATGCAAGATTGGATTCTAAATGAGTTTCAAGGGTTAAGACAACAAGGCTACCCTCTTTTGTAAAGAATGTAGATTAAGCTAGGAATGCATGAAAAGTGAGAAAGATTCGCTTATAAATAGAGATAGGAATATAGGATGAAGCTGCGGACCTGGAATTAGTAGTAAAATGTCGAGACAGCGCTATCCTGCAAATTTGAGCGAAAGTTGACAGGACGATGGCGCCCGGCGTGCACACGGTCCTCCGAAAAATCCACGAAATGAAGGGGGATCTGTTCGTCTCTGCACAAGGATTCCAGATCTTCAATTACAGTCGCGTACCTGCAACCTACACACAGAAAAGAGAAGACGATTGGGGGGTTAGGGATTAGGGGTTTGCCCTTAGGTCAAACCCCGGTTTTGGAATTAACCAAGAAATGAGAATGCTGTAAATGTAAATGATCGTAATGTAAAACAAGTACTAGTACCTTGTTGTAAGAATGTTTGTATTCTTACATGCAAAGGTGTAAATGTTGTTGTATGTTGTATGTTGTATGTGATCTCCTCTTCAATGGTTGAATCCTTGTCTTCAATGCAACACTTAGCCTTGAATGGAGACTTAGAATGATCAATTGCTTGAAGGAATGCTTGAATGCTCGAATGCTTGAATGTTTTAATATCGCTTCCGCGTCTTGTACACATCTGTCCTTCCTCCTTCCATCTACCAAAATGGGAGAGGAAATGTAGTTTATATACTTGTCAATTAGGGTTGATAGACTGATTTTTTCGACCTTAGGCCGACCAGGAAAGATTATTTTCCAATTTGCAAACTAAAAGACCTAAAGCCCCATAAGAGACCGGGCCCAAAATAGGGCCAGGGACCAGGGCGCTGGGCGCCATGGTCCTGGGGGACGAGGGCGTTGGGCGCCCTAGTCCTGAAGGACCAGGGCGCTGGGTGCCATGGTCCCACCTCCAGGGACAGCAGGGTGCAAGGAGGATCAGGCCAGGGTGCTGAAAAATGCAGTTTTTGATGTCATGAACAAGTTTCAGGGTCTCCATTCAGGTTCGGTGTTGCGTCGCCATTGTGAAGACCCAAATGCGGTTGAAATTGCAAGTGTCGCAATTTTAGGACGCTACAAAATAATATTTTTACAAGGATATGAATTATTTAGAGTTTAAGAGATTCTAGTAGTGAGTGATTATTTTTTATAGAAGTTGTAGACACCTAAAATTGTCATGTCTAATTAAATAAATATTTTATTTATTTAATTATCTTTAGCCTAATTCTTCTATTAATTAAATAAATCTTTATTTATTTAATTAATTCATTTATCCTCTTCTAGCCTTATTTCTCATTTAAATAAATACATTTATTTATTTAAATTATCCTTTTCCTAAATTAAATAAATATTTTATTTATTTAATTGATCCCACTCCTTCTATTAATTAAATAAATCTTTATTTATTTAATTAATTCATTAACCTTTTCTACCCATGACACATGTCATTCATCTCTTAATTCATACACTACCTACCCCTTTCATTATTTTATTATTTCTTTTACCTACCCTCTAATCATAGCCGACCTCCTTTTACACCTCTCAATCTTATCCCTCCATTTCATATTGTGTCTTCTATATAAGGAGATGCTTCCTTCATTATCAAACCCTAATAATACATTCTAATGAATCATATACACTGGACTACACTACGATCCTACTTGCAACCACATTTCGTTCTTTGTTGAGCTCTTGTGCACATAAAATCTGAGAGCAAATATATCAAGCAAGATCAATGGAGATAGGAAGAATGGAGATCAAAACCCTATTGGACATGTGATGGTATAATCTTTGTGATTTCATTTGATTGCATAGTCTTAGGTAATCTTCATATGTTATGGTGGATCTTTGTTGTTGTTAGGCTAGGGTTTTGTGGTTGAATTCATTTAGCCTTTCAATATCATTATTATTGTATCCATTTTCACCATATACATTTTGGCACGCCCGGTGGGACTCTTGTCCCTTTTGCATTTAACTTCCTTGTTGCAGATTTTGTATTTTGAAGTTGCAGATCTAACGTTTTTAGCAGCATTTTGATATTTCCGCGTCTGCGTACTTTCAGATCACGTTTTTTATTTTCTAGCACGTCTGCGACATTTGGAGTCACATCTGTGTTATTGGCAATATTTTATTTTGCAGGTTCCAGGAAATCGCGTTTGTGTTATAAAGTCACGTCTGAGATATTTTTAGTCTCGTTTGTGTCCAAAAGACACGTCTGCGTTCTGTAGTCGCATCTGTGTTTCACAGAACCACATCTGTGTCACGAAGTCATGTCTGTGTTGAGGTTAATCGCATCTGTGTTCACTAGTTTCAAATTTTGGGTTTTTATTGATTTAGTTTTCGGATTTTTGGCATTTAGGGTTTCAGATCTGGTTTATTTTGAGCTAACATTTTCAGATCTAGCTAACAAAATTAGTGCAGCTTGTCTTGAAAGCTATATCGTTTGGTTGAAGGCCCCTATTTTCACAAAGTCTTTCGGGTTTAAAATTTACCTAACTTGTGTGCTTGCAGGAAGGGGTGATCATTTGAAACAATCCAAACTACTAACAACTCTTTGTTGCAGGTCCTTGGCAAGGGTTTTTGGATTTTTATTATGTGTCTTGTTTTCATAGACTAGCAAACACTTCAATTGGTGCACTAAAATAGAATCATTGTCTTTTGTGTCTTGAGCAATAGGCTCTTTTTGTTTAATCTTTAGAGGGCTTGTCTTCTCGTGTGGTCATTAGGACTACTAGTGAGAAGAGAATGACCCAAGTGGTAGCGAGGAAAACCCACCTCTTCTGAACCACTATAAACAAATGTATTCATGGTGAAAACTATGGATAACGTGTGCTGATTAGTTCATACCGACACTATGTCTCCCCATAAACCCGTTTGATCAAATTTATTTGATTGGTTGTAGGGCGTAACCCTACCAGCTAGGAGCCTTCTGTATTTACAGAGCTGAAAGTGCCGCATGTATGGCCACACGAGCGGATGCCCTTACTAGCACCTTTTTGTTTTAGAAGCCAAAATCCTTCTAGTTGTTGAGGCAGGAGGTCGGACCTCTGGTAGCAGCCCACACACATACGGTTCTTAGTAGAGATACAAAGTTCACCACGGGGAGTTTTCGTGGGGACTGATGCTTGGCTAATCCGAGAAGTGAGTGTCGAGGGTGGAGCCAGTGAGGTCAAGCATCTAAGTATCCACTCTGAATAGTGTAGCCTCGGGGGTAAAACCCCATGTGGGATCAACAACTATTGTATTGGCCAGCCATAAGAATTGTGCTTGACTTATTTTAAACATTCGAAACATTCAAGACCAAACAGCAAAACATTATGTCTTTTGTGTCTTCAAGTGTATGCAAAACATTTTTACATCAAACAACACACTTTTCTTGGAGTCATTTTTGAGTCCAGACACTTGCAAACATTGGCTCTTCATCAACACTATGTCCTCTTGTCATGAAAAAATGGTCAAACAGTCAGATTTGGTCACAACAAAACGACTTTACAGATTGGAAAAAATTGCACAAATTTTACAGAAAAGCGTCTGTGTCGGACATAATAGCGTCTGTGTTGTATAACCGCATCTGTGAAGGGCAGAAATGCATCTGTGTTCCAACAGTCAACATTACACTTTGCAAAAAAATCTCAGAAACGTGTCTGTGTTAAACAGAGCCGCGTCCGCGTCAGGAAACCATGTCTGTGAAGTATACAGGCACGTCTGCGTTCAGAATTGAAAAACTGATACAGTCCAGCAAACAAACACAATCAGTTTTGGAATTCTTGAGCTTCCTAGGTCATTTCTCCAGGGTTTCATTTAGCATTCAACCTGTCTTTGGGTCTCACAAAATCCATCATTGCTTCACATCTCACTTTACATTCACACTTGTCTAAACTTGAGTCAAAAGGTCACTTGCTTGTCCTCACTATACTTTGTCAACACACTACATACAACAACACTTTGCTAAGTGGTCCCTCATCAAGGTTTCTTACCTTTGGGTCTCATTTGGTCTTACCTAGAGTCAAGGTCAACTTACCTCATCAAGAGAAACTATCCTCTCTTTGGAAGTCACACCTACTCTACTACATACATGGTCTTACACTATGGACATTGCAAGTACACCTCAGATTAATTTACATTCCATCCAACTCTTGGTCTTCCATACTTTTTCCATTTTCATCTAGTCTCACACATCTTGGTCAAGACCTAGTTCATGGTTGAAACCCACCTTCAAAAATCTAGGAGAGAAACTAAAGAGGCTCAAGAGTCTGCAAACATGAGTACTTATGAGTATGACAATGATATCTATTTCAATTCTGATCATACTACATTACCTGACATGGATTCCTATAGAAACATTCCAAATGTTGAGAACATGGACACTACAAACAACAATGATACACACAATGACAATATGGACAACTTTTCTGTACATTCAGCAGATGTGGAAGAATCCATTATGAATCCCCGTTTCAATCAATTGGTTGAGGAAATAATGAGGAGGGATAGACAATACTTCTTACAAATGATGGCACAAAGTGGAGCCAAGATACCTCATGATTTTGACATGTCTCAAATAATGGAAAATCGACCTTTGCAACAACCTCACTCCAACATGGATCAAAGGAGACCTAATAGTGGAGGCAATAGAGGACCACATATGGTACCTGAATCACCATCATCTTTGCTTCAAAAACTAGAGGTCCCACATACACATGGTCAAACATATGATACTCACCTTCGCAGACCATTATGGAAATCTTATGGAGAGAAATATGCTCAATCACATATCAATGCTAAGGATCAACCACCAAAGCAATTGGATATTCAAAGGCATGCTCAAAATTTGGACACAAGGAAACCCCGCGTCAAATTTGGGGGCAACACATTAGAACATGACATGCCTGTAGAGTATGGTATACATGGACAAAATAGATATGGCATTCCTCAACATGAATCTATACCAAGTGGTCCATATACGCAACATCACTATAGACCTCCTCCATATGAACATGTGTATGATCAATATCATCCATATATGCAACATGCTCCTCCTCCAATTGGTGCCTCAAGCATGGGGTATGGTCCAAGAAGTCGATCTCCACCTAAGAACAATTTGGAGCAACAATTCAGGGACTTACAAAAGAAAATGGAGGACATAAATACACCGAAGCCAACATACACAATGAGAGACATATGTCCTTATCCATTTGACAAGAGCATTCCAATGCCTCCTTTTCCTACACACTTTGTGATGCCTAAATTTGATAAGTATAGAGGAAAAGGGGATCCTAAGGCACACATAAGACAATTTTTCACAGCTTGGATTGAGGTAGCAGTAGAAGAGACATATTTGATGAGATTATTCCCACAAAGCTTAGGTGATCAAGCTATGGAATGGTTCTCCCAACTTCCACCTAGTATTAAGTCATGGGGTGACTTAGCAAAGGCATTTATCCAACATTTCTCCTACAACATAGAGACAAACATATCAGTCACTAGTTTGTGCAACACCAAGCAAAAGGAGGGAGAATCTTTTGCTTCATTCTTACAAAGATGGAGAAATCTAGCCAGCAGATGCTCTTGTGAAATTCCACAAAAACAAATGGTAGAAATGTTCACCCAGAATGTTAACAAAGACATTGGCTATGATCTTAGGAAAGCTTGCTTGTCCACCTTCAAGGACGTTATTGAAAAAGGCTTAGCAATAGAAAAGGTCCTAATTGAATAAGGAGTCATTAAGATATTCAAGGAAAACAAAGATGAATTTAAGGGAAAAGACAAGCTGAGATTTTGGAACAAAAACAAGAACACAGTCAATGATGGTGTTGTGGATGCCAACACAATGCGACCCAAATTCATTTTTTCTGGATCAAGTTCTACAAACAATCAAGTGAATACTCAAACAACTTCCAGATCATGAAGGAAGTACACTCCATTGGGAGAACCACTTGAGTCAGTCTTCAAAAAGCTGGTGGCAAACAAGGTAATCACAGTTCTAGATTTTCCTCCATATGAACCAAAGGTTAAACCAAATTGGTGGAACGATGATAAGTATTGTGAATTTCATAAGAGAAAAGGTCATAAGACAGGAAATTGTCATCGACTGAAGAACATCATACAAGATCTCATTGATAGAGGTGACATTGAGATTGAGGGACATTCGTCTAATCAAGAACATGAGATGTTTAAGGAACCATTCCCAAAACATGACAAGGGAAAAGCTAAAGCCACAGAGGATCAAACCAACTATACCAGAGCATCTTACAACTATGATTCAACCATCAATCACATCTCGATGGACAATTATGTCTCTACCATTATCATCAAGGACAAAGCGTCTGAGAATTCTACTCGAAGACCCAGGATTGTCTTAAAAGGTGTTGGATCTTCTTCTGAACCTACCTTTGAATGTAATGTCACAACTCGTCGAGGTAAAATCACTTTGCAAGGTGCTCCAACTAAAAACATCGCTTCTTCATCAACCAAACTTGAATATGACCTTGTAGAACAGTTAGGAAAGACACCCGTGCTCATTTCAATCCTTGAGCTATTATGCATATCTCCCTCACATAAAGCCATTCTTGACAAAATCTTGAGAGACACTGTCGTTCCTACCGATCTGAGCATGGACCAGTTTCAAGCCATGGTGGGATACCTTTCCGTTCCACATTCACTTACATTCACAGAAGCCAATGACACCTCCGTAAGTCAGCCACATAATGCACCATTACACATTGAAGCCTTCATAAACAAACATCGAATAAAAAGAGTCCTAATAGATGGAGGAGCAGGTCTAAACATTTGCACATTAAGCACTATTACACAATTGGGATATTCTGATAAAGTTGTGAATTCTACAAATCAAATCACCATTAAGGCATATGATGACGAAGAGCATTCATCCAAGGGCATAGTCACCTTACCTCTTAGAGTTGGGCTAGTTACAAAGGATGTGGTTTGTCAAGTCCTGGATTTAAATCTCACTTATAACATATTGCTAGGACGCCCTTGGATTCATGAAATGAGGGTAGTCCCATCCACATATCACCAATGCATTAAGTTTCCTCATAATGGTGTGGAAGTAACAGTTAACGGTGATCCTAATCCATTCATATACTGCAATAACCTGAAATCAAAGACTGAGACCATCATTCCCAGTAGTCGTGAGGTTGTTCCTTCGTCGGCATACATTGATCCTGAGTCATTAAAACCTTCGACATCAAAACAAGGTGAGCTTAAAGGCAAGTTTCAGGACAAAGGAATGGGGGAATATACTTTAAATCAGACCATGTACTTATGACAAGTCATGAGTTCCCCAAAAGAATATGGAAGACCACATCCTAACAAGCAAATATCCATCATGAGGCTCAAATGGGACCCTACTACCTTTCAAAGATGGGCTAAACTAGAAGAGGAAGATTTATACAAAATGCTTTTCAGAGACAATGAAGAAGAAACACAAGATCACATCAATCTACGATGTGAGAAATATGGCAAAGGCTTCAAAATTCTACAAAAATTTGGGTA
Organism: Cryptomeria japonica; assembly: GCF_030272615.1. NCBI lineage: Eukaryota > Viridiplantae > Streptophyta > Pinopsida > Cupressales > Cupressaceae > Cryptomeria > Cryptomeria japonica. The sequence goes on along the minus strand of NC_081412.1, from coordinate 588,515,893 downwards.
TGATGGAAAAAGGCCTCTAGGGTTACAAAAGGAAGGCATCATTGAACCTTTACAACTTGAATTGACTTTCAAGAAGGAACGCTCGAAAGGACTTGGTTTCTTAACTTCCAAGGTCCACACCCAAAGGACAAAAGAAGCCTTACAAATCAAAGCTGCCAAAATGCAACAAGAGGATCGCTATTCCACATATTCTAATGAATGGGAATGGGGTCCAGACAAGTCTTCCAGTGACTACGAGCTCACCGAGATATTCAGAGAGCCAGATGAACCCATAGAAGAAGAGGAATTTTATAACAAGTTCAGAGTTGGTCAAGAAACAACCCATGAGGAGTCCACGCAGTCCTTGTCTCAAGGTTCTAGGTTGAAATCACATAGGATGAGAACACTTGTCCCAAAATGCGCTACTAGTGATGATAATTTGGATTTGCTCCTGATCGAGACTGATGAGGAGAGTGCCATCGAGGACCTCGATAATTACCTTGACATACCGGAATATAACTACATCTTCACTCTTAGCTCCGCTAAATTCGAAGACATTAACGGCCTTCCCCTTGTTCACCACCAACTCATTGACTGGGATCATGAAGGACCTGCACAGTTTGACACATTCCAAAATGATGAATCTTTTATTGACTACCTGGGGATACGGGATGATCTTCCCCCTGGAGACCATAAAGCGGGATACACTATAGAACTCAATAGCGTGGCATATTTTGGTGAGGGTGTCGGACCTTCCAGTCGCAAAAATGTGAAAATAAGAACAAATCAAAGGTCTTATGGTGAAAACCACACTGTGGCGCTGTCTGACCCCAAAAAAGTAAAAAGAAAGGACATATCTGAGGGCAAAAACCTCTCTGAGGCACCCGAAGATGGAAGGCTCGACACTCTCCCAGCATCATATGAGGAAAAGTCATCCATGTTGGTAGAGGAAACTATCAAAACAAACATTGGTACAGAAGAGGTTCCACACAACATATTCCTAGCTCAATCATTGACAGAGTCTGAAAGGTCAAAATTCATAAATTTCTTCAAAGAGAGACAAATCAACTTTGCCTGGTCATATGCTGATATGCCTGGATTAGATCCGGATTTGGTAATGCATCATTTGACAGTCAAACCGGGGGCAAAACCAGTAAAACAGAAATTAAGAAAAATGCATCCACAAGTGGCATTACTAGTCAAAGCAGAACTTGAGAAGTTATTGGATGTCGGATTCATACGCCCAATCGATTATCCTGAATGGATCTCCAACTTAGTGCCTGTCAGTAAACCAAATCGCAACATCAGAATTTGCACAGATTTCAAAGACATCAACAAAGCTTGTCCAAAGGATGACTTCCCATTACCAAATATTGACTTGATTGTTGATCTCATAGCAGGTCATGAAATGTTATCATTGATGGATGGATTCTCTGGTTATAATCAAATAAGGATCGCACCCGAAGATCAACACAAAACATCATTTACTTGTTCGTGGGGAACTTTCTGCTGGAATGTCATGCCTTTCGGGCTAAAGAATGCAGGTGTGACATATCAAAGAGCCATGACTACTATCTTTCATGATCTCATGCACGTAACCGTGGAAGATTATGTTGACGACCTCTTGGGCAAATCAATAGATAGAAATACACATTTGGACATACTTTCAGTCATCTTTGATCAGTTGGAAAAATACAAAGTAAGATTAGAACCCAAGAAATGTGTCTTTGGAGTAACCTTCGGGAAGCTCCTATGATTCATTGTATCCAAAAGGGGAATTGAAGCTGATCCAACAAAAGTTAAGGCCATCTTGGAAATGCAACCACCAAGAAATATCAGTCAACTTCGTTCCTTACAAGGCAGACTCCAGTCCATCCAAAGATTCATAGCACAACTGGCAGATAAGTGTAATCCTTTTCAGCACCTGCTACATAAAAACATTAAATTCAAATGGAATGATAACTGTCAACAGGCTTTCCAGATGCTCAAAGATTATCTTCTAAATCCGCCAGTTCTGATGCCACTAGTTCCAGATCAACCACTGCTACTATACATATCAGCTACTCCAACAGCACTAGGGGCACTCTTAGCACAACAAATTGTTGAGGGCAAGGAAAAAGCAGTATACTATATCAGTCACACATTGGTGGGATATGAGCTAAACTACACACCAATTGAGCGTGCATGTCTCATCGTGGTCTTTGCTTCACAAAAATTACAACATTACATGCTCACTCATAAGACTAAGTTAGTTGCAAGGATAGACCCATTGAAATACCTTCTCAATAAAGCAACACTTACTAGGCGACTGGCCAAATGGGTAATGATCCTGAGTGAATTTGACATTGAGTATGTGGACAAAAAAGCAATAAAAGGACAAGCCATCGCAGATCAATTAGCAGATGCTCTCATCATAGATGATGTTCCTCTAAGTTCAGAATTTCCAGATCAATCCATTTTGACAATGTCACATGCAAAGCCATGGCAACTGTACTTCGACGGCTCCTACACACAGCATGGGGTAGGAGCTGGCATCCTCTTTATAACTCCTCAAGGGGATTCTATACCAAAATCATACCGCTTATCATTTCCTTGCACTAACAATATAGCGGAATATGAGGCATTAACAACAGGATTACAAATTGCAGTTCAATGGAAGATCCAGGAACTTCATGTTTTTGGGGACTCCCAACTTGTCATCCGTCAAGCAACTGATGATTACCAAACAAAAGATGAAAAATTAATGCCTTATAAACAAATGGTGGATGACCTGAAACAACACTTTACAAAGATAGACTTTGAGCAGATACCAAGAGAGCAGAATCGCGCCGCAGATGCCATGGCTACAATTGCTTCCCTGATTGATTTACCTCCAAATGAGACCCGCTATGAGTTCTTGGTGGATAACCTTTTGGTCCCTTCATATGAGATCATGCCTACTGAGATGATATGCATTGTTGGTCCCGAATCCCAGTTATATGGTTCCATTTTCACATACCTACGTGACAATACTTTACCTCCTACTCTATCAAATAACCAACGTCGCACTTTCATTCGCCAATCCTCTCGATATGTCATTTTAGCTGATATCCTATACCAGCGAGGTCTAGATGGCACTCTTCTTAGATGTTTAGAAAGTGACAAAGCTCAGAATGCATTACGGGAAGTGCATGAAGGGATATGTGGTCCACATGCTAGTGGTCCTACCTTGGCCAAGAAACTCATCAGGACTGGATATTACTGGCCCAATATGGAGAAAGACTCATATCAATTTGTCAAGAAATGTAAGCAATGCCAAATTCATGGAGACCTCATACATGTGCCAGCACAAGAACTTCAACCACTTGCGTCTCCTTGGCCCTTTTGTCAGTGGGGACTTGATCTCACAGGCAAGATTCACCCTCCTTCTTCCAATGGTCATAAATTCATTATCACTGCCACAAAGTATTTTACAAAATGGATTGAAGTCATGCCTCTCACACAAGTTACTGGAAAACAGATTGCTACATTCATCCTTAACTATATCATTTGCCGATACGGTATTCCTGTTTCCATTATCACCGATAACGGGCGTCCCTTCAAAAATCAGGATGTTCATGAACTCTGTGACCGCTTCCATATTTCCCATCATTTCTCCACACCATATTACCCCGAAGGTAATGGCCAAGCTGAGGCGTCTAATAAAACAATCCTTAAAATCCTAAAGAAGACAGTTGACGATGCTGGTTGTAATTGACATATCCAACTTAATCCTACACTTTGGGCCTACCGCACAAGTGTCCGCACACCTACAAGAGCTACACCCTATTCACTTGTCTATGGTACTGAAGCCATCTTTCCTATTGAGGTCGAGCTACCCTCTTTATGGGTTTCTTTGCAAAATATCATCAGTGATGAAGACTATAGGGTCTCTCGCTTACAAGAGCTGGAACTATTGGATGAATGAAGACAAACTGCTTTTAGTCATCTCAAGGCTTACCAACAACGAATGAGTCGTAGCTACAATCACAAGGTCAAGCCTCGCACATTTGAGGTAGGTGACTTGGTTCTCAGAGAAAATCCTAAAAATCAACAAGGCAGAGAGAAGAAGGGCAAGTTCGAACCAAATTGGCTTGGTCCTTACATCACTACAACAACATATGGATCTGGGGCATATCAGCTCTCAACTACAGAAGGTGAACCTTTGGAGGATCCTATCAACAACATGCATCTTCGCAGGTTTTACACATAGCTCTTCGAAATATCCTAATTTCAAAAAATACAAAAAAATTCAAAAATTTCAAAAATACAAAAAAAAATCATAAAAATAAAAAATCGTTACTTGGTGAAAACCTAGCAAATAGGCTCCTTGTGACACAAAAAACATTGAAAAATTGGAAAAAGTAAAGAGAAATAATTTCGTCCAATGGTGAAAACCACTTTGGTGGCACCCTGGGCAAGTACCATGGTGAAAACTGGGTCACCAGCGCCATGTTTAGAGACATTGCTCCTCCCTCCTTCAGGATTCCATTTCATCCTTCACTTTGCACACACTCACAACCAATTCATCCATTATAAACTTACCCATTCCCATCATGGCTTGTTATTGATCTCCCTAATATTGGTTAGCCATTCATAATAAACCTCCCTTCACCTCCCTTTCCATCCATAATAAATCAGATCCTATCTGTGGCTAAGGCAAATCCTACGTCTAGTGATGGGTGTGGAATTGAGAACATCACATGTTTTGAGGAGTACAGTTTCTTCCAGTTTCCTTCAGTCTATCCGTGCACAATCCGCAATAAAGCAACATTTACATTGCCAATCTGCAATAAAGTTTCATCTTCTCCACAATAAAGTATCAATTTCATGGATTCAGTCAGTTTCAGATGAGACATAGCAGCAACAATGGGCTTCAACAAATCAAATCTTTCAGCAGACTTAGACAACATTATGGTTTAGTGCTATCTATCCATTTTGTGAAAGTAAACATTGTGACCACAATCAAATAAGACTTATACAAGTGACAAGAGACACTAAACTTGAGGGCTACAGTGGATGTTGGTGTCGAGTCTTGGTTTTCTTTTGATTTTATCTTTTTGTGACATGTCTTTTAGCTTTTCTAGGATGTCTTTGACTAGAGATTCTATCTCTAGGATGTCTTTGACTAGAAAGGCGAGGATGGGGTATCGTCACCTATTTTCTTTTGTTGTCTGTGGATTGTCTCTTAGTAATGCTATGACTTGTCCAAGGATATGAGGACACTGTGAGTCTAGTGTGAACTGGGGCATTCCTTGTTTGTGACTGTCTTATCTCCATGCAAACAGGTACAATGACTTTCTAGGTCAAACATATGCCTCGATTGTCATAACCTACTTGCCATAATAAAGCTCAATGATGATAACGCACAAGAAGCTCTTTCACTTTCATATCTTCTATCTTCCATCCCCCTTTCTTGATTGACTTCCATCGTCCTTCTTGAGTCCGCGTAGCCTGCTATCACATGACTGAGTATAATGACACACCAAAAACATTTGCATTTCAGGTAGTTGCACCTGCATTACCACATATAAGCATTTCATACATACATATAGATATCACAACTGCATTGCATCCTGCACACAACACCTATTAGCACAATTTACATTTGCATTATCATATTCATCTGCATTATATACATTCACATTTGCATATGCATAACATATAAAAACATAAAAGAAAAAATACTGCATTATATCATATACATATTTGCATCCATAGCATAAAACAAACATCACATAAGAACATCTCATCATATAGGCACACATGCATATAGCTACCGCAAAGATGAATCATCTCATATATATAATCATAAAGTGTCATGATACAATGATGTCAAAATCATATGGCTACAAAAGCACCCGCAGGTGTCTACAATACAAAAATGGTACAATACTGATACATAAGGAGCCCTCTATGGCTATGATGAACTCCCTCCCTCGAAGCTACCTGGCCTCAATGGAATCTGAGCCCCTGAAGGACCCGCCCCAAGATCATCCCACTTGTCCCCTCTATCTGGTGGTGGTGGAGGACCCATAACCCCACCACTCGATGCTTGTCTCCTCCGGCTCCCTCCCGTAGCTGTCGCTGTACGCGACGGTCTATGGAAGCTCCTCGCCCGCTGATCTGCTGGCACTACACCATAATAGAGATCTCGCCAGTAGGAAATCTCCTCCCCTGCTCGCAGGACATAAGCATATCCTGCCCCTGTGTCCTCCGCTACCTGTCTCCCCACCCTTAGCGCTGTCTCAGCCTCTATATAACGCTAAATAACCTGATCCCACTCCCGCTTAATATCTCTAAGCCTCCTCTTGAGCCGATCCCTCTCCCTCTCCAACTCCTGGATCTCATCTACCTGGCCCTGGCAGATCTCCCTCAGCTCTATTAGCTCATCCTCCTCTGCATTAGCCCCCTCCGCCTCTGCCAGTGGCTCCCCCTGTACGGGTGCCTGCCCCTATGCCTGTACCTGTACTGGTACCTGTCCCTGTATCTGTCCCTATCTGGGTACCTATACCTGTCTGGGACCCTGTACTGTTGGCACCTGTAGCGGCAATCCACTGCGACCCCTCACCACCCGAGCCTGTCTCTCATCACCACCCTCCCTCCGAGGTGCAACCCTCCTCTCTCCAACTGCTTCCCTCCTCCTCCGTCAACCTCTGCTCCCATCACCTCCACCATCATCATCATCCCCACCCCCATCTCCATCCAATGGCTCTCCTGGATCCGTCAAGCGTGGGAAGGGATGCTCTGCCTAGTATGCTGTGTACTCAGCATCCATGTCGACATCCTTAATATCTGGCCACATGTCCCAGGGTAGGGGCATCATCTCTACCAGCTGTGTAACTGCCTGATCATATGACAATAGGGGCCCAAACTGTGCCTGATCTTTGACAGTCCGTGCATACATGCTCGAGCCTCGTGGCATCCTTTGGATCCTGCCAAACTGCCGGCCAACCCTGTCCACTAGTTGCCTCTCCAGCACATAGGGCGTCCGCCCAATTAGATACCTGCTCTGGAAGGTGTAAGGAAGCTCAACTGCGTCATCCTCCCACTACTTGCATTCCAGATATGGCCTCCATATGACCACATCAATATCATCAATCACCCGCCGCCAGTGCTCCAACCTGCCAATCCGTGGCTGCGACATGATCATATCATACAAGTGCACAAAATTGCATCCATGTCCCCTGCCTCTGAAGTGTATTGGCCTCGTCACTGGCAGATGCTCATAAGCCCATACCTGCAGCAATGTCACCGCGCAGCCCAATCCCATTGATCCATGGTATACGACCTGATGCAGTTCATAATAGAGGTGTACCAGCACACACGGTCCCCAAGCATATCTGGTGTGTTGCGTCACCAGTGTCTCCAGTGCTCCTCCCCAACCCACAGCCAACCCCCGTGTCACCCTATCCGGACATAGGAACCCACTGATCGCTCCTCCTACCACTGTTGGCAGCGCTAGCCCTGTGGCTGTCATAGTGTCCCACGCCACATGTCCTACCCTCATCTCCAGTCCTAGGTCCTGGAATACTCATCTCAGGGCCTCCTTGTCTCCATCTCGATCATAGGGGATCAGCTCCCCATCGATTGGTATCCTCAGTATCCTATATACATCCTCAAGGGTGACTATCATCTCACCCATCGACAAATAAAAAGTACAAGTCTCGGAGTCAACAGTCCCATGTTCGCCCAAAACTTAGGCACATACAGAACATGTCTCAATCCCATCTCCTCAATAGCCGCTCGGTCCTCGAAGGTCAACTCAGGTCGCAACCTCTGAGTAGACGGGAATCTCTTCCGTGACTCCAGCATTGGCAAATACTCCTGCAGTCAAGCAAATCACTCATGTCAGTCATAGTGGCATTCCCTGTTTATCACAAAATGCTACTTTTTATCTAAATGCATCTGGCTATCTATCCTAGTGACACTCACTGTTCATCACAAAGTGTTGCTATTTATCCTAGTAGTACTTCCTGTTCATCACAAAGTACTACGTGTGTGATACTCCCTGTTCATCACAAAGTGTTACTCACATTTGCACTCCCTATTCATCACAAAGTGCTACTCATATTTTAGTACTCCCTGTTCATCACAAAGTACTCTATCTTGGTACTCACTATTCATCACAAAGTGCCTTGATCTATCCTAGTCTTCCTAGAGGACCTGCTTGAGTGTATCCTCTCAACACCTTATCCAATCGACAGCATATGTTCATCATAGAATTTCCGATTTGACCTAGAAGACGCAACTTCACACTTTTTAAAACACAAATGAGCTTACCTAACATAAACGTGCTTAAAGACTGCACAGACACGCCTGAAAAACACAGACGCGCTTGACAAACACAGACGTGCCTATGCTCTGCATAGACGCACCTGGGAGACACAAACGTGCCTTCTTGGCACAAACGCGACTGACCATCACAAATGCGGCCACATTTGACACACACGTGGGTTCAAATGCAGATGCACCTGACACAAACACAAACGCGCCTCGCAAGCACAAACGCGTCTGGCACCAACGCAGACGTGCCTGGATGTTTTTGGACAATTTTTGGACCCTAGTCTAAGCGCATTTATTGCTCTACCTACCATGCATTAATGACAAAATTAAATGTCTCAAAGTACGAGGAGGTTTGGTGGTACTTACCGGCTCTCCTGCCTCTGCTGGCCTCTGAAATCGGCGAACGCGGTTGAATCTGTGAGCCATTGCCATCGTTGCTGACTGTTGCTGCTCTTTTCTCTCTCTGCACTCTAATCTCTTGGAGGTGTAGATGACAATGAGGATGTATTTACCTCGTGGTCTATCTTATAGACTGCTCTAGCCATCGTTTCCCAAGTCAGTCTTCATTATCCCGTGACTCTGTCACTTTATCCGGTCAGTCCATTCTATCCCATCTTTCTTATCGAAAGATTGCCTGCAATCTTTTTAGACATTTTTTCATCCAATCTCTCGAGGGGGCATATCATTCCCATCTTGGGGCAACTTTGTATCAGTTCATCTTATCTTCTTTGAAACAACACGACAAGCCGCATTGTCTCAAAGAGGGGCAAAATGTAGAGACCTAAAATTGTCATGTCTAATTAAATAAATATTTTATTTATTTAATTATCTTTAGCCTAATTCTTCTATTAATTAAACAAATCTTTATTTATTTAATTAATTCATTTATCCTCTTCTAGCCTTATTTCTCATTTAAATAAATACATTTATTTATTTAAATTATCCTTTTCCTAAATTAAATAAATATTTTATTTATTTAATTGATTCCACTCCTATTAATTAAATAAATCTTTATTTATTTAATTAATTCATTAACCTTTTCTACCCATGACACATGTCATTCATCTCTTAATTCATACACTACCTACCCCTTTCATTATTTTATTATTTCTTTTACCTACCCTCTAATCATAGCCGACCTCCTTTTACATCTCTCAATCTTATCCCTCCATTTCATATTGTGTCTTCTATAAAAGGAGATGCTTCCTTCATTATCAAACCCTAATGATACATTCTAATGAATCATATACACTGGACTACACTACGATCCTACTTGCAACCACATTCCGTTCTTTGTTGAACTCTTGTGCACATAAAATCTGAGAGCAAATATATCAAGCAAGATCAATGGAGATAGGAAGAATGGAGATCAAAACCCTATTGGACATGTGATGGTATAATCTTTGTGATTTCATTTGATTGCATGGTCTTAGGTAATCTTCATCTGTTATGGTGGATCTTTGTTGTTGTTAGGCTAGGGTTTTGTGGTTGAATTCATTTAGCCTTTCAATATCGTTATTATTGTATCCATTTTCACCATATACAGAAGTTAATCCTAGATGATAGATAATGACCTACAGATGATGTCATTTTATACATATCCCATACACATAATTTGAAAGTTGCATTAAAGTTGACTATTTAACATGGTTAGAAAAATAATGTGTGTTTAAAATTTGATATTAATGGACGAATATAATTTTGAAATTAGCTTAAATAAACTAAAAATATTATAGAATCAATAAGAAGGTAAGAAGAAGAGAGATGACATGGGAAAAAAAACTGACAACAAAAGGAGATCTAGCACTATATTAATCTTAGAATAAGAATCCAAATACAATATGATAATCAAAACATATGATGTAGTACAACCTCTTACTTGTCAAAGTATATAAACAATCCAATCATACTCCTTCAACATGTGAAAGAAAACCTACTCACTCAAGCCTTCAATGTATAGAAAGTAGTGTTGTTAATAGAATTAATAACACAATATTGGTTGGAAAGTTATCATGAGGAGGGAGATGTACCAAAGACCTATGTTCTTATAGAGAATTGTGGGTTGGCAATTCTCTTATTTGTGTGAAACTAAGTCTACAACCACTACCTAAAGATATAGCATAACCATGTTTGTGTCTTATGTATTTATTAACTTTGAGAAGTTCTAATAATAATAAAAATGTTTTTGCAATTTTACCTATTAGTGAATAGTTTGACTTGACCTATCAAAAACTAGTGAATATAATGAAATTGTTTTTTATTAAGGAAAAAATAGGTTTTGAAGGGACTTGAAACCCTTTACAAAAAAGAAGCTCCACGAAGTCTCAACTAGTAGTTAAGCTAACAAAGAATACAACAACTAAAAAGGCCCATAATAGAGATATACCACAAATTAACAAATGGGGCACAATCCAGAGAAATAAAAAAGACTAAGACAGGAGAAAACACAAAACACAGAAAATCCAGCAGAAGACTAGCACAGAAGCAGCCGAAAGCCAGCGTTAATCTAGCAAATTCATGGTTTGTTCCATCTCTTTCTCAATCTTAGCCATAGTATGAGTAATCTTCTTGAGCTTCTCAAAATGAGGAGGAGGTCCAATTGCTTTTCTCTACAATGCACCTCTAGTCCTTTTGTTGGGTCCCGAAGAAATGTCCTATTCAACATTAGCTTCCACATCCACCACATTCTTCAATTGAAATTGCTCTTGAAAGTTGCTAATCATATTTTTAAAGCTCTCCACAATGGAACCAAGCACCCCACAACTAGTCTTAACAACATTCTTGATCTAAATTCCTTTATTTTAGCATTTTCATTTTCCAGAGCTTCCATCCTGGCTTCATAGCCTCTTTTGAAATTATCAAAGGCATCCATTGTGGTTTTGAGACATTAAATGACTGAGGCCATCTCCTTCTCAGACCTAGGGGAGACCTCATCCAGCACTTGCCCTTTATCCATCTGCTTAACCTTATCTTTAAAAATTTCTAGGTTGTTGCTATCTGCTCTTTGTTTGAGCTGAATCTCCTTAATTTCATGGGAAACCCATTTGAAGATTTTAAAAGTATCCATAGCCCCATCTGTAGCAAGAGCAACAACATCAGTGATAGACTCCTTCTCAGAGCACAACAATTGTGAATTGGGTTCAAGAGAGGATGGGAAGGGATGTCTATTCTCAAGTTATGAGTAGGGCAGGACTTACTAGAAGCAAAGGGGGAAGGGCTATTACCCTGGCTACATGGATTACCAGCCAAAGCACCAACATTTGCAGAGGGAGGGGTACAAGAGGTGTGAGGGTTTTTTATTTTAGGGCTTTTACCAACACAAGCTTTCCCTTTATTTTTAGTTGAAGAGGGAATGAATTCCTCATCCTCAGACTCAATACAAACTCATCCGATGGAAGCAACCAAAAGCGGCATAGTTTTCACATGATAAAAAATTAGAAGGATAAGGCCTTCATGTAGAACATGATTTTTCACAGGATCCTTTAAATATGATCAGAAATGCTTGCATTTAGGGATTTTGCAAGTAAAAAGGGAAAATAAATTCTCGCCTTATGCCTGAAATGGTTAAGAAGAGAAAAATGGTAGGCAAAGGCACGAGTATACCTCCCATCAAGAGTCACATACTCCACAATCACCTTCAAGACAACTCTCAAGATGAACTTTATCTTCAAAGTATTGTAACTAGTTGTACCCTCTCTCACTAAATTTTTCTTCTCCTTCTCCTTGGGGAAGAGATTAACCGCCTTCTCAAAAAATTTCATGTCTTTGTAAAATTTAGCTCCAACTGTGGAAAGACCAGTAACCTTAGCAATGAGGTCCTCATTAACAACAATGTCTTTGCCAAACAGTTTGACATAGCCCTTATTGTAATTTTTGACGAATTCCTTAGTAACCTTGGCTTTTGCCCCATGTAGCTTCTTGATGCAAATAGTAAAGCTGCCTTTCTCCAAGATCCTCCAAATAGTTTGATTGTTTCTCAAAACAGTGCAATCCATGGGCTCCACTGTCTTCGGGTTTGGATTGAAGGGGATTCAAAAAATGTTATAGAATGCCTTTAAAAAGTCTCAAGTCCCTCTTGGAACATAGCAAATTGGATAAATCTTTCACTTTCAATTATTCAATCCTTTGAACAGTGTCATATATCTCACACTTATAGAGAAAACAACAAGGTGGCGGACTATTTTGCCAACCTAGGTATTAAGGCCAATGAAATTAATGTGGAGCAAAGGGGATAAATTGAATGACGACATGAGGGGGTTAATATGGCAAGAAAACCTCACCAATCGTGAAGCCAACTTATAATGATGATAATTTAAATGATTAATAAATTGCTTGTGAGTTTTTTTATTATTAGAAGTAATGGTGTGTGGCATGCAAAGGAATTGTTAGTAACTCAAATCATCAAGAATTTAAGATTAATCAATTCAACGAGTGTTAAATCACCACCCTAATATTTATGAACTATTTATAGCATAATATGTCCACCATTGTAAACTACAAATTTTTATTAGGGAATCACCTAGAATTTTATAGGCATGTTTTGATTAATTGACATATTCACCAATACTATTTAAATTCCACCCCATATGAAGACCAATTTTGTTGTAACCATTATATATTCACACTATTATTTGGGCCATAATGACTTTAAAATCCACTCATGTTTTGGATTTTGCTTCTAACACTTACCCAACGTTCATACAAAATAATTTAAATTCTAAATCATTGTTTACACATTTTTTTGTTCTCAAATTAGGTTGAATCAAACTCTTAAATCTTTGCTCATTTAAAGAATTCTATTTTGGACTCCTTTGTTTGTTTTCTTCTATGTCCAATGCTTCCATCCTATCTAGAATTTTTTAAGGGGGGCATACATAACTAATTATAGACATTAGCAAGACATTTGAGAGGTGGTTTTATAATTTATTTATTATTCTATATAAGATTTCTCCTATTTGTTTTTATCTATTTGGTTTTATTTTTATGGAAGATATTGAATAGTGATACATCTAGACCCTAGTGATTGCTAACTCTTTTCTCTTAAATTTTCCTATCTAACTTTGTTGGTAGATATGATATTAAAATAGTTAGTGTTGAGTATTTGATGGTGACCTTAAACAAAATGCATTTTTTATAGTTTCTATCTTGTAAGAGATGTTGAGTGGTAGCCAAGTTAATGTAAATGGCAAAGGGCACTCATCAAAATACAAAAAAACAAAAAAAAATGTTATATTTTGATTATCTTGTTGATGGCACTCTCAATCATTTAGATGGCCTATATGGAGATGTACTCTTTGTCTAAGTTAGAAAACCAAAGTGTGCTTTAATGATTTGTCTTTGTAATTTTGCATATTGAACTACTTAAATGCCAATACATAGTAATAAGCGACACAAATATGTGACATATCAACTCTCAATGGCTAGTGGAAATGGCAAAAGCTTCAAAATTTGAATTTATTCTTTTTTTATTTTGAAGTTTATCCTATGACACTTGAGATTGATCCACAATACAAATGTACCAATCATGAAATCAAGAGAGTAATATAAGAATAAATATACAAAAAAAGAGACAAACACAAATAGAACAAAATTAAATGTATAAAAAGAAATATAAATAAAAAATAAAAAATAAAAAAATAAACTAATATACCACTTATCAATATTAAATTATTTTATCAACTAATTAAAAAATAATATAAATATAAAATTTTTAAATTATAAATATTTAATAAAAAAACCTAACAAAATTGTAACCTTTATATAGTGGAAACGCTTGGTTAAAATATAACAAAAGTTGGAACTCCAGATGGTTTTGCAGACACAACTACAAAACTATCTCTTACTCGAAGAAAATTCAACATACATTTGTTGTTAGCAAGATTAAATATTAGATTAGATAAAGTTGGTGAATATCACAGAGCAATTTTGTCTTGGTTTTTTCCGAATGCGACTATTACTAGGGAATTCTGGATCATATGTTTCCTTTTAGCCACTCACCCTATTTCAGAGTTTTTGCCATATAATTATCTGCTGTACATCTTAGACTTAATACTATTGTTAGGTTTCTTTGAAATTGACAGGAAATGCAATTGACTATTGATGCATTCTATGCTTCAGTATCCATGGCAAAAAAATTGCCCAGCTCAAAATCAAAGATCATAGTTATTTAATGTAATCCCCTTTCACAAGACAAACAAATGCTTTGGCTACCATTCTGTATTTCTACGGCTATCACCATTGATGCCCAAACTTGAAGTACCATTGGCATCACAGCTGCTGGTTGAGGAAGCCAAGAAGAAGCTTATTCACCTCCTCAGGGAATTGCTCTTGAACAAAATGGCTTCCTTCTGGGAAGTCCTTGATCTCCAGATTGGGCACTTGAGATTTCAGGATATCACTGTTTATATAATACGCCATTCCTGGAAATTTGAGAACATAATCTTTGATACCCATGATCAGAAGTGTTGGAACTTTAACAGTATAATCTGTTAACTCCGCCAGTTTACCCCAATGGCTATTAAATAACATCCAAAGTGCAGACCATGTAAGCTGTATGATAAATATCCTTACTGAATGTTTCAAAGACAAAACAAAAACAATTGTTTCTAAGATTTACCTCATCAGAGTAATGTAGGGAACTTGCATAGGGAAAGCAAAACCTGATTTCTCATACAGGCTTGAGTATGTTTTCAGGTCATCCTCAGTAAACCAAGATGGCAGAGGAGTTGCAGGATTATAGAGGTCCATAATCTCTTTACCTTCCTCTGCCACTGGCAGTTCAGTTCCTGAGAAAAGGGTATATAGATTCTTTACCACTGTTTCTGCATCAAAACGCCCAAAATCTGCCAAGGCTCTTCCGGGCTCCTATTATAAAACCAGAAAACAAAGCCATCAGTAAACAGGCCAGTTAAAGGATGACAGTAAGTTGCAGAAACAGAGAAAGAGATAGAGACCTTCCAATGTCTCATGTAAAATCCTTCTGGAAACAAATCCAACTTTAAGAGTTTCTTCGCCTGGTCTCAAATAAGGTATACCCAATGTTATAATGCCTTTCACTCGCTCAGGGTAGAGGAGATACAGATAATATGCAATCGATGCTCCAAAATCCTTGGCCACAACAAATACCTGTAAAAATCAAGGAAGCAGACATTTTAGATTTGAGTTGAGAATTCTAGGTTATCAAGGGCCTATAAATTCATTGAATAGAGTTTTGGGTACTTACTATCTGAATGCCAAAGGCATCAAGAAGACCGGCCATGTCCTCCACAAGATCTACATAAATGCCTTTCTCTATTTGGGAAGGCTGATCAGAGAGTCCATAACCCCTGAAGTCAGGGGCAATTGCATGAAACCCTGCATCTGCTAAGGCAATCATCTGATGACGCCATGAATACCAGATTTCAGGAAAGCCATGAAGCAACAGCACAGCTGGACCTGTAACCAAATCACATATAACATTATAAGAACAATAAGCTCAGGGCACATTAAAAAACCTTGAACAGAGTGTGAGAAATACCTGATCCAATCTCTGCAACATGTAATTTCAGTTCCCCAACGTCAACATGCTTGTGCTGTATTTTCTCCATGAATATGACCACTCGATCCTGAAAAATGAGAAAATATTCAGAGCGGTTGAAAAGGCTGTGGTTAGGAGAGTGTTTGTAAGGTTTTGCAGGGATCTTGTCTCGAATATGCGGATTTTAAGAAATTGTCCACATCTGTTATTGAAAAAAATCACCTGGGGGGCGAAAGTCCATAATTGTTGGGTTAGCTCAAAATTTTGTTGAACTAAGGAAGGATTTGGTAAGAGATTTATTCTAAATAGCTTTAAATAACACGTCATATGTGAGCAAGGATTAAAAGCGGCCTTTATTATTTTTACTTAAGTATTTACTTTTTAAGTCTGAAAAATGGGACTAATCAATATGTAATGGGGGCTTAAAAAGTTTAATATATTGGTTTCTTCCTTCTCCTTAGTTCTTCTTCCTGTTCTTTTTCATATAGTATGCATTGGTTCTTGTGTTGATAAGTTTTGGGTCCCAACTCCTTACATCTATTTAGACACTTGCCACTACTAAATTCTTACTTCTCTCTTTCTTTCTCTTCTCTCTTCTCATGTTTTTATTTGAAGAAGAATCATAGAATTTGATATGAAATGTTGGACATAAAAAAATCGCACAGTCAAATCTAGAAAAATAATAGCTAGAAAATAGAATGTTTATTTTTTATTGAAATAAAACTAGTGGAGCCAAGCTAGTAGAACCAAGCTTTGATTTGACCTCCATGTGTGATGTGAGCATCTACAACCTATTTTTTGTGGTGAGACTAAGCCACTTTAAGCTGAGTGGCCAAATATGATTCTTACACTTAGAGTAGTGGTGGCTTGGTGAAGCTCCAAGATGGTGGCTTCATATGACTAATGGCGGAAGTGAGGTAATAGATACCCATAGATATAGAGAAACTTTGGATTATAAGTGAAGTCATCATTCCAATTGTCTATCCATATGATATCATCCATGATACATAGATCCAAGTTTTGAACACATTGAATGAGAGAAAATGTTGCCTTGTAATTGAGTAGTGTGTAATGTCCCTTTTTTTGGAGGAAGAATAATTAATTAGTTTAATTAATTAAGTTGTCCCAATTATTGATTTTTTCTTAAGGATGGCTTAATTAATTATTTTAATCAATAGTCTTAAGTTAATTATTTATAAAGTTATCAAAAAAGTTAAAATTAAAAGGCGACTTTATATTTAATTAATTTATAAAGTGACGTAATTTAATATTATATCATAAAGTCACTTAAGTGAAATAATATTATTTTTTAATATTATTTCTAGAAGCTTCTAGAGATGGACTTAAAAAAGTATAAAAGGAGATCTAGTTGAGCTTCAAGGCAACCAAGAATTGATATTTGTATTGATTGGGTTTTGTGGAGGCAAGGGGTTTCTGTAGATCTTTTGTCTTTGGGAACGAAAACTCCCATTGATAGCATAACTAAGGGAGTGAAAGATCTCTTGAAGGGTTGCAGCTGAGAGTGAAGGATATCTCAGTCCTTCATACTTGTGCTTAATGTGATTCTATGGTAGCTTCATGGTAGAAGAATTGGAGAGTATTTAGCTCATTATTATTTTGATACCTATGTGCATCAATTCACTTGAGGAGGCAAGGCGATTCATCTAGAAGTATTTTTGGAGGAGAATTGAAGTGATTTCAGGTTACATTTCAGATCCGGAACAATTCAAACCAGTCATCTATACCCCACGATTTTGCTTATATCTCCATTGTGGTGCATTGGTTTCCTCCTAGATTGTGGTGCCCACCTATGAGGAGTTCAACAATGATATTCGTAGCTTGAGAGAAGTCCAAGGAGTTGTCAATAATTAATTACTATCATTAACATCTGTAGCAGGGGCAATTTGGAGAAATATTCAATTTGGCTAAGGGGAGGTTCTAAGTGGAAAGATATTGCTTGCTTCTTCAATCACAGACCTAGGTGCTACATTCCAGGTTATTTTGGCATTGAGATTTCATTGTATTTTCAGTTTGTATGAATTTATTCATGGCTACCATTTGTACTCAGACATTCTGAAAATTGTTTGTTATTAGCCAAAAGTCTTGGCCCTTATTTAGATATTTGTAATAAGTCCATTCCCTTCTAATAAAGGGAGTTATAAGGTTGCATTTAGTCTATATGTTGTTACATGATTGTATGCCAACTATTTGTCAAAATATTAGTTAGCTATAGGTGTACATTTTCTACATTATTATTCATGTATTTGAATCAGAACAATTGCACATTCATCCTAGAGGGTTATCTTCTTGTTTAGTAGCTTTTTGCAAGTCTTCTTTAATTGTTAATTGAAGTTAATGCTATAAAAACAAGTTTGAAGTATTATATCAGTGAGAACTACATAACACGCAAGATTATACAGTTGTCCAAATCTGCATAACACGCAGGTTATACAAACTGAAACTAGTACAGCAGGTTATCAAACAATTGTTTGATAATATTCCTTGCATATTCAGTCATACAACAATAGAGGATATTACATAGTGACAAGTTTAAGAAGAGTTGAGTCTTCATGCCTTTGGTTTATAAAATTTCTACTAATATTATATTATATTGGAATGTAGTTTGAAATTATAACATCTGACAAAGGATCCATTGGTAGTGAATAAAAGTTTACTCTAAGGAGAAAATATATTATGCTAACATCATATCTAATTAAGATGCTTGAGTATTTTGCTAGGTTCAACTCTACTAGATTATTCTTTGTATATCATTGTCGTCATATAATAATGGTGATAGTGCAAATAGCTTGACAAAATAAGGATGTATGAAATAAGTAAAAATTTGGTCAAATTACCATTGAGAAATGAAGACATTGACATGATGAAGATGATAAATTACAAAAATTTTGAGTACATAAAGTATCCTACTAAATTCAAGAAAAAATCCATGAGGTTAGATTATGTAAAAGAGGAACTACCTATTAGAAATTTTATATAAAGTGTTTGTAAATTGGTAAAACCAAACATATGACATGGTTTCTTTGCTAAGTGACAAACAAGAGTTTAAGTTGTTGAGAGATACATTCCCTTGTACAATAGTTTTATTTGTAGTTGACTTTTATAATTACTCTTTTATCATCAAAACGATATTCAAACCCATCCACAACAAGTCATTCAAAAAAATATCAGTTTTATAACAACAATGATAAAGAACATGATATACTTTTTTTGCAACATTTCTTTTGTAACTTTTTTGAATATCTTTCTATAATGACTATAAAATTTAAGAAATTTTTTTTATGGTCATATGGTGTAAGCCACAATTCAATCATCAATACCTTCTTTTGCACTTTGTAGATATAATAATATTTTCAATATACCTCACATTTGGAAAAAAAAAAATTAAGAGTAGCCATGGAAAGGCTGGACATTACGTTGTAAGATCTTACATCAAAAAATTTCTAAGAAAACATCAAATGCATTACAAGGGAGATATTATAAATGATGCATGTACAATTATTAAATGGCATAAGAATCATTATTTATGAGAGGTCAACACAAGTCTAAGGAGGAACCCATATCCACATTAAGTGTTCTAGGAGACAACAGTACATGGTTTGTGATATTGTTGCAACCTACACCTTTGTTGAATCTTGTTCAATAGTCCAGAGATAGCATTGGAATGACTTCAAGATGTAAGACCTTGCTATTTGAAGCCAAACCTCCAGATGAAGAGTTGGTTCCCTTTCTAATGTAATCTTTGAAGAACTGAAACCAATACTAAGTCTACTATAGCATCCATTGAGAAAAAGGAAAATAAAGAAACGATTACTAGAAAAAATTGTGGTCATGCACAAAATATTCAAGTATTTTGGATCTGTTTAACTCACTCAAAACCATCCTCAAATACTACCCTGTTATTGAACAAACTTATAAACACCTTCACATAGGTTAGGAGAGGAAACACATTTGCAAAAGGGACTATCGTCCACAAGAGTAGAACTATGTATCCTTGAGAAACACAATATTTTAGTATCAAGAAAGGCAAATATGCAATTTTTATTGATAGAAAAAGGTTCAAATCAACTGTTACAAAACTCAATCCATGAGTTCTATCACAAAAAATCTAGAGATCATAGTTTTACTTGTCTCATTCCATACATATCTTAGCAAGTGCAACATACTTTAGAGAATCTGGGAAGTATTCTTCATGAGAAATAAAAGTTTTAATTGCTCAATGTTGATTTGGTTAAACCTCTTGGGGTACTAGGAGAAGAGGCTGATAAGTTTCTTCAACTGAGGAACCTAAAAATATGCTTGAAAAATCTCTAGAAATAACTGCTTCTACTTAGCTAAATTGGTGCATGATGGTCAAATGCTAGAATAACTCCTACTAGTCATTATTTCTCTCACCTGCTCCTTGCATGGAAATAGAACATGCTTTTCTATGATTTTGAACTAACTTTGGATACTTTTCTCTTCCCTTTTGTTCACTCATTTGTAGCTAACTACTTGGAAATGCATTTTACAAAGCATATTACACTTCTTTCTTGCCCTTCAAACATCATACTAGAAAATATCTAAACAACTCTAGTAGGTGGTCATGTCAAAGGCTACCTTCACTATCAGTTATACTACCATTGCTTTGCTCATAATCTCCTTGCATGTTATGCTATAAACATGTACACTTGATGGTCTCTATTGGTATATACCTTGCTCTATTATTAAACCAACTTTATTTTGCAGTACTTCATGCACTTAAGCTTGATTTTGCATATGGGATATTCTCCTGCTAATTTGCATGTGTTAGGATCTCTTTATACTTTCATCCTTCTTCATCACCTTTAAATAGTTCAATGCCATTCAAAGGATCTCCATAGTTTCTCTCTATTGCTTCTTCTAATAAATTATCGGTATGACCCTACAGGTAAGATTTTCCTAATATAAGGATGCCATGGGAGATCACAAGCAGTTTCCTACATTTTTAGACAAGGATAGTGAACACTAAAGAAACCTCATCATCAGTTCCTGGGGCAGCTTGTCCAATAACTAAAACATTTAATTATTGAGAATGAATAAGACTCTCCAAATCTACCTCATCAACAAATTTAGTAGAAATGGAATAATCTTAAATTTGAACATCACCAAAGGTATCTATTGCAACAGAGGTTTGGACTAAAGCAACATTATCATTATCAACCTGCACTTTATCTAAAGTTTCAAGTGCCTACTAGAACTTGGCCTCAAGAATGCATGTGTTGAGCATTCTTTCTACGATTGACTCTAGTCTAGGATTTATTTCCATCAACTCTTTACTTGATATTTTTTCTTTTGAAATTGAATCTAAAAAAGACTTTACAGTCAATTCAATAGAAGGTAATGAACCAGTCAAAACTGAAGGATCCACTCCAAGCTCCACTACAGATATAGAACATTTGGTACATAATATCCATTAGAAATTGTGTTATCTAAAGCATTAGGTGTTGCTTTAGTTGTGAGCTAGAAGCTTTCTATAGATGGTGTGTTGCCTATTTTTTATTCCACGAGCAAAGAGAATGTGTTTTGCATAAATGCAACTTACATTCATGAGGAACATGAAAAATCACATTACTTCTAGAACATAAGTTTTCCTCTTTTACTAAACGTTCGGTTTTGGGTATTTGGTTTCCAACCAGGCCTAGAATTTTGATAGCCTATATGGTTGTTTTTGCACTTTTAGACTGTATATAACAACTAATAAAATTAGTGGACCATATGCATCGACAAGCTACTTTTTTAAGGGACTGTATATATGACACTTCAAATTATTAATAAACCGTAAAAAATCATAATAGGTAATATATTATAATTATTATAGTTTATAATATTGATATATATTATTTTAGAAGGTTTATTATAAATATATAAATTATTTAGAATATTTTAAAATGGTAGGATTAAGATATAGTTGTGTCTAATTTTATATTATTTTTATATGAATTTTTAGTATGTTTTTTTATATAAATTTAGAAACTTTGTCAATTTATTTTTTTAATATTTTTTATAAGATTGTCTTAAATATCAATTTAAAAACTTCTCATAATTGAAATGATAAGACATTATCATTTCTAATTTTTTTAAATATTGTAATAAAAAAATTAGAATAGTTTTCATTTTTATTATAAAGAAGATTTTTTGCTGTGAATTTAGAAACTTGCAAGTAAATTTAAGATTTTTTAGTGCATTACTAATTTATCATTGTTTTTTTAATTTTTACAATCTTTTTATCTCCATGAATTTTTATTTCTTTTCACCACAATTGAAGTAGCTTCAATTTGTGAAGCTTAATGTAGCTTCAATTCATGGAGCTTAAAGTATTTATTTGATAGTAGCTTCAATTTGTGAAGCTTAAGGTATTTATTTTGTAAGTTTAATTATTTTTATTTCTCAATAAAAATGGATTTTGATTTTTTTTCAAGAAACGACAATTGATTTAGTGTAGCTTCAATTCGTGAAGCTTAAAATTATTTATTTATCTATGAAGCTTAAGCTTAAGGTATTTATATTGTAAGTACTTTTTTGATGTAGGTTCTCTTTAACTAGCATATTTCCTTGAATTAATTTACTCCAGCCCTCCTCTACCTATTTTTCTTCTTTATGCCCAGCTTCTCCCTTCTTGTTTTGGATACATTGGATGCATTAATGAGGATATCTTTTGTTGAGACATGGACCAGCTAGGACTCAAACCTAGGACCTTCCATAAGCTGCTGGAGTGCTCTACCACTGAGCTACTGGCCCCTCTTGGACCAGTCCATCGTTGGTCTGGGTGTGGCTTATTTCCAACACCAACACCCCCCTTAAGCCACACCTCTCATATGATTGGGGCTCCTACCTTGGACCTGGCTCTAATACCATGTTGAGACATGGACCAACTAGGACTCGAACCTAGGACCTTCCATACGTTGCTCGAGTGCTCTACCACTGAGCTACTAGCCCCTCTTGGACCAGTCCATTGTCGTTCCGGGTGTGGCTTATTTCCAACACCAACAACTTTAAATGGATTTGAAACAAATGATGTAAATTGGAATGAAGTATATCATATATGGAAGAATACAAAGTCAAGAAGAGTTCTTTACCTTTGATATCATTTGTTTTTATTTCTCAATTTTAAATTAATAAAATAAAAGAGTTTATTTCTTTCATTTTAGATTATTATGCATTTTACTTGTTAGTGGCATTTTTAAAATTATAATTTCTATTAAAATTAATTATCTAATTTCAATAAAATATAATAATATATTTTAAACTAATAACACAATAATTTGTATATTGATTTATTATAAAATAAACAATAATTTACATATTTGATATGTATTATTAATTAAATTGATAAAAATGTTTAAATATAAAAGAATTTATATTAAACTATTTACAAATTAAAAAAAAAATTGACACTTAATATTTTTATTAAAACAGAAAATGAAAGGCATTAGAATGACTAAACTGTCATAGAAAATTCATATGATAGGTAGGGGTGGCCGTCAAATTCTAAGCATGTTTTCAACATATGCGCCATCTTCAAGTTACTTTTAGGAATAGCTTCATCTTGTAGAAAACCACCCACTATGATTATAAAGTTCTTTAAGATAATTTGAACATCAAGAGTATTTGTTGCATTTAGCGGCTTTAAAATTTTGATAACACTTACACTGCCTAATTTAGCTACTTGGAAGTAACACCCATAGTTTTTTCTATGATTGGGAATGCAAAATAACCTCTCACCCTCTCATAATAGTTTTATAAATTATTGTTTCAATATGATGGAGGAAATATTTTTATCTTGTTACGGCAACAAAGTTGAGGTTACAAAATATTTGAGGTAATAGTAGAGTTCAATTGTTAGAAATTAGGGTCATAAGATACTAATTGTATATGGTGAAAATGGATAACACTAATAATCAAGATTGAAAGGCTAAATGAATCCAACCACAAAACCCTAGCCTAACAACAACAAAGATCCACCATAACATATGAAGATTACCTAAGACAATGCAAAATAAAACAAAATCACAAAGATTATACCATCACATGTCCAATAGGGTTTTGATCTCCATTCTTCCTATCTCCATTGATCTTGCTTGATATATTTGCTCTCAGATTTTTATATGCACAAGAGCTCAACAAAGAACGGAATATGGTTGCAAGTAGGATCATAGTGTAGCCAAGTCTCCAAGATTAGTCATTAGGGTTCGACAATGAAGAAAGCATCTCCTTAAATAGAAGACACAATATGAAATGGAGGGATAAGATTGAGAGGTGTAAAAAGGAGGTCGGCTAGGATTAGAGGGTAGGTAGAAGAAATACCAAAATAATGAAAGGGGTAGGTAGTGTATGAATTAAGAGATGAATGACATGTGTCATGTGTAGAAAAAGCTAATGAATTAATTAAATAAATAAAGATTTATTAATTAATAGAGGAAATGGGATAATTAAATAAATAAGATATTTATTTAATTTAGAAAAATAATAATTTAAATAAATAAATGTATTTATTTAAATGAGAAATAAGGCTAGAAGAGGATAAATGAATTAATTAAATAAATAAGGATTTATTTAATTAATAGAAGAATTAGGCTTAGATAATTAAATAAGAAAAATATTTATTTAATTAGACATGACAATTTTAGGTGTCTACACTAATCATTATAGACAAAATCTAAAATAAATAAAATGAGAATCATACAACACAAATTTTACATATTACACAAGATATACATGGGAAAAACCTTTTCAGCTAAAAGAACCCCATAAAGCATCATTTAACTAAAACTCATACAAAAAATAGACTTAACCTAGGGACACTTCTCCAAATACTTCCACATGGCCAATAATATCTTTTGTTCATAGTTCAATATAATTCACCACAAATCTCCAAATTCATACCCTTTCTAATGAGAGAGAAACTCATCAAATATAAGAGAAATGGTGGCAAAATATCTAGAGGGGTATTAGTCACACCTATTCCAAAAACCTCATTCATAAATAATTAATAATCCAATAGTATTAGATTATAATTATTTTAAATGTGATAAGCTTAATCTAGCATATAATATATAAGGTTTAATGACTTTATATGAGAACAATATATAAATGTTATAAGGGCATGAGCCCTAATAACATTATGTTCTAACACTCCCCATTAATGTTAACATCACATGTCAATTTCATAAAAGAGAAAATGAAGTACCCCTATAATGTAAGTCTTCCTTGATAGTGACAAAAAGGGACATACCTATATGCAAAAATGAAGAGTATGAATTTTGGATGATATGAAAGTCATCTTGTCATAATTTATAATCTCAATGTTTTAAAAAGATGCTAGAAATCTTATAAATTAATTTCTTGGAGCCTAGGACTCCTCAAACTAACCTCATCTTGTCATAATTTGTAATCTCAATGTTTTAAAAATATGCTAGAACTCATAAGAATTAATTTATTGGAGCACGGTTCTCCTCAAACTAGCCTCATCATGTCATAATTTGTAATCCTAGTATTTTTAAAAAATGCTAGAACTCTTATAAATTAATTTTTTAGACCCTAGGTCTCCTCAGACTAGCCTCATCTTGTCATAATATATCATATCATTGTTTTAAAAAATGATAGAGTTCTTATAAATTAATTAATTGGAACCTAGATCTCCTCAAACTAGCCTCATCTCGTCATAATTTATAATCTCAATGTTTTAAAAAGATGCTAGATCTCTTATAAATTAATTTATTGGAGTCCAAGTCTCCTTAAACTAGCCTCAACCTAGGTTCATTACATAGTGTTTGTAGTACTTATATAATACAATGCTTTTATAAACTTGGAAGATTTATAGAGAGAAGAATTTTATAGTATTCCCGTAGGACTTAATTATGCCTAAAGGACCTAATAATGCCTAGAGGTCTTATGTTATGCATTCTAGTACTTACTTAATCTTGTTAGGTCTTATATATAAGGATTTAGCCAATTTGAGGTGTCAAAATGTCTACAGATCTTATTTTATGCATGAGATCTTGCATCTAGAGGTTCCATTATTATAAAGACTCCCCCTTAATGAAAACTCCTTATAATTGAGCATTGAATTAAATTTGAAGTAGATAATGCCTAAAGGTCTTATATTATGCCTATTAGATTTATATATAGGATTTAGCCACTAAGCATGAAATGGGAATTGACAATTTTTTTTGCATACATAGTAAGATACAACACATAAAAGCAAAAAAATGGTAGATAATTATAAATAAGATGCAAAGAGGAACTTGTAGCTCAAAAATCTAAGGCAAAAAGTCTTAGACATTGGAGCTAAGCTCCAACATCCTAAAGGTTCTTTTATCACTGAAAGTTTCATATTCCACATTAGAAGGCTTTATAGATTCATCTCCCTAAAATTTGGACAGAAAGTGTTAGACACTAGAGTTGCACTCTAACATCTAAGTGTTTCTACCTATTCAAAGTCTGAGAATGCATATCATAATCTGCTCTACATAATTATACAACTTTTGGTTGTCAGATCTATAACTTGTACGCATAGAATAGGGAAAAATATTATGTTTTTGATTATAGGAAAAATAGGTTTTGAAGGGATCTCGAAACCCTTTACAAAAGATCCTTAAAAGATAATAGCATTAAGAAACATGAAAAGATATTCTGCCAAAAAACCAACACAATTCTGGGCAAAAATTAGCATAAAAACCCAACAAAACCAGTAACATCCAACCATAACAGAAAAAAGACAAAAAGACACATTACTTAATGTTTTTTAGGGCATTAGCCAAATTTTTGCTAATCTGTTGCAAATCTTTAATATTATCCCTAAGCTTAGGGATATCCTTGAAAGAGGCCACAACAGCTTTTTTCATGCTCGCCCTTGTTCTTTTTGCTACACCACCAGGAGCACTTTCCACTGTCCCTACTTCAATAGCATCCTCATCAATATCTAGGTCCACAACAGGTTTGGAGGTGCTGGAGCCATCAAGGAACTTGTTAATTTCCTCTAAATTCTTAGTCACAGAGGTAAGGATATCCGGAATCATTACCAAAAAGTTTTTCATAGTTATTTTTCCTTCCTCTAGTTTACTAATCTGAGCTTCCAGCTTCTCCACTTTTTCCTCCATACCTTTTTTACACTGCTCCTGGTTCATTTCAGCTTTCTTTCCTTTCTCTTCCTGGTGCTTATCAATTTTTTTCCAAATTCTTGATTCCTTCATAAACCCACCTATCAAAACCCATTCGAGCCTCAGACTAGTTTTTGAGTTTATCCAAAATCATCCCCTCTCCAGCTTTATCCTGATCCCTGCTCGAATTCTCCTTATCCTTCTCCTGCTCAATTTCCATTTCCCTTTCCTCATTAATCTTATTGTCCTACTCCTCCATTGCCTGGTTGTTAACATTACCTATACTCACACTATGGGTAGGACTATTATGATCATAAACATCCCCATCTCCTCCTTCCTCTTCCCCCACTTCCTCTTCTTTCCAGCTCTCCTCTCCTTCCGACTCATCGATCTCCATCTCGCTTCCATCTTTTCCAATATCCTCTGAATCAATCTTTGTATCCTTTTGATTACCCTTGTCCTCTTGAATTTTCTCCACAATGGCTTTTTTGCCCTTTTTGCTCTGTGTCAACTCATCCTTGCTAGGCCCACCTTCCTCCATCTTCCTCTTTCCTTTCCTCGACAACATCGACAATCTCTTGTTTTCCTAGATAGCCAGAATCTTGCAATGCTCATAAATGAGGAAAATAAGGCTGCAATAAAGCACAGACGAAGAAGGGTTCTTTCTATGCTTATTCAAAGATCGCGATAGAGACCTAAAGAGGTAATAGGGTAGAGAAATCCTCTTCTCATGTCTAAAATGATTTAAAAGAACAAAATGGTATGTGTGGACCCTGGTAAAATGACCCTCCACAGTAATATATTTCATAATTGCATTAAGCACACAACCCTAGATTTTCTTAATGTTGGAAGCATCATAATACCCCCTCGTGGCTTTTCCTAGTTTCGCTCTCTCCTTCTCTTTACGCAGAAAAAGCTTAACTGCATTATTAGACACTTTCAGGTCTCTAAAGAAGTTAAGGCCAAAATGGGGCATACCTATGACCATCGCAATGAGGTCTGCATCCATCTTAAACCTAACACCATGAAATTTTGAAGGAGCCATTTATCCAGTTTTCAGTAACTTTGGTGACCGCTAGGTTAACTCTGCCTTTATCATAGTCAACCAACTTTTCCATGAAATTCATCATGAATCCTTTTTCCAGCTTTGTCCAAACCTTAGGCATCTCCTTCCATCTGGAAATATTATCAGGTTCCTCTCTTCTTAGATCCCCCCCATTTTAGATTTTGTTTTACAATTTCTCTTCTTCTACAACTTTAGAGCTTTCTTCCAAATGACACTCAATTTTTTGAAAATGCATACCCACAAAGTGTGCGGAAAATTAATATTCTTAATTAGGACTCTTCCCTTCTGACGTGTCATCATCACCTTTCTAAAAAATCTGAAGATTACTCATTAAAAATTTCATGATTAATCGTGCGATCCATCTTTCCCCATAAATATGTCCTTTCTGATGAGTTCTTTAATATTAAAATCA
This sequence comes from Cryptomeria japonica, assembly GCF_030272615.1. NCBI lineage: Eukaryota > Viridiplantae > Streptophyta > Pinopsida > Cupressales > Cupressaceae > Cryptomeria > Cryptomeria japonica. The sequence continues at coordinate 588,487,478 of NC_081412.1, read as the reverse complement.
ATATTAACTTCCCCATTCCATATACTTTGTGCTTCGGAAATTACGCCAAGGTTCGCTAGACCATCCACTAAAACTTTTTTTTCTCTGAAGGCATGTTCAATGATAATAGATTTAAAGCTAGAAATAATTTCTCTAGCTTTAAAAATAATATTTTCTATAGTCCATGAAGGTTCAATTTCTCCCTTAAGGCATTTAATGATGTTAAGTGAGTCTCCCTCCAACCATAGATTATCATGATTAAGATTTTTAACTATAATCAAATTATTCAAAGCTGTCGAGGCTTCAACATAATGACTAGTTTGGTTACCCAAAGGGCTAGCAACAGCGACAAGGCAACTTCTAGCAAAATTCCTGACAATGCCCCCATAACCAGCTTTCCCCGGGTTCCCCTTAGAATCCCCATCAAAGTTGGCCTTAATCCATCCCTGAGAAGGAAAGCACCAGACAAGACCATCCCTACCCTTATCCTTACTGATTCTGGTATTGGACAGGTTCCATCTTTCATTAAAGTCTTCTTTAGCAACTAAACCATTATCAGTTTCATTTAAACATTCAAAGATCCCTCTATAGATTTAATCCACCACCACTTCAGGGTTCACACTTTTATCCCTAAAAATATTGTTGTTGCACTCCTTTCAAATGTTACATATGACATTAGGGAGAGTAAGTTTCCAAAGCTCAACATTCTTAGAATTGGAACTAGGGCAATACCATTGCTGCCAAAACTCTTCCAGAGAGTTCGAGAAAACCCAACTCAACTTCCACCTACTAAAAATAATATTCTAGATTTCTTGACTGAAAATACACTAGTAGAGGATATGACAAGCAGACTCCTCCTCCTTGAAGCAAAGAGAACACCTGTTAGGAAAAACAAATCTACGCTTATGGAGATTATCAAGAGTTAGCACCTTATTTTGGATAAAAATCCAAAAGAAGATATTAATTTTGGGCATCAACTTCTTTATCCACACTTTAGCCCACAAAGGGATCTCTTCCGGAACTTTGTTGTCGATAGACACCGCTGAAAACATAGAATATTTCCCATCCGAAGTTCCCCTCCAAATCAAACTATCCTCACAATTGTCCATAAAAATTTTAGAAGAAAGCAAAATCTCTAGAAATTTTAATCCCAGACAAAGCTGGCTGAACTCAATCCACTTCCCATTTCTCCAGTAGTCTCTAACAAAGACTTCATACCTACTTTTGAACCAGTCTTTCCATTCCTTAAGGATGGGTATTTCCTCCAGTGGTTTATCCATAAGCCATCTGTCCTCCCAGAATCTAATAATTCTCTCATTCACCAATTTCCACTTTCTTCCAGCTGCTGCCCAAGCTTTGGTCGTTTGAACTGCATTCCAAATTGTAGAGCCTTCCACAAAAAAAGAATTTTCCATAAATTCTTCCTCAGATGGTTGCATGTAAAGGTATTTCTTTTTCCAAATTAAATTCCATTCTCTTTCCTCTCCTTTCATTCTCCAAATTTCTTTGACTAACAAGGCATTATTCATAGTTATAATGTTCCTTAACCCCAAACCCCCAAAAGCCTTAGGATTACAAATATTACTCCATGCAATAAGGGGGATTCTATTTTTATCTTCCACTCCTGACCATAAGATTTTTTTTTTAATTCTTTCAATTTCCTTTGCAAACTTTCTGGGGATTTTGAACAAACTAAGGGCATAGATAGGCAAATTTTGAAGGGTAGCTTTCAGCAACGTCACCTTACCCACTTGGCTAAGGAGGGCTCCTTTCCATCCAGCCAGTTTGGAATTGAATCTATCAACCAAATTCATCCAGAAATTCTCCGAAGGATTTAAGCATAAAGGGAGACCCAGATAGGTTGAAGGAAACTCAGCAATTTTCCATTCAAGGATTCTTTCGATCCTTCTTTGTCTATCCATAGGGGTATTGATGAAAAACAAAGAAATATTATCCCAATTTATTTTTATGACCAGAAGCAGCTTCATAGGAATCCATAACACTCTTCATGTTTCTCGCTTCCCTAATGGTAGCTTCTCCCATAGTGATTGAATCATTAACAAACTGTTCATGAGTATAGGTTACGTTGGAAGATGAAGGTTTAAGGCCTCTGAGTTACCCTTCTTCCACATTTCTCATAATAAATCTAGCCAAACTTTTAGCCAAAATAGTAAACAAGATAGGAGAGATGGGATCCCCCTGTCTTAGGCCTCTAGAAATTTTGAAGAAACTAGAAGGGGATCCATTAATAATAACTGCAGAGGTAGAAGTTCAAGTCAACTGAGAACAAAGCTGAATCATCTTTTCCCCAAACCCAAAAGCTTTCATAATTCTGAAAAGGAATTGCCAATTCACTCTGTCATAGGCCTTAGACATGTCCAGCTTAAGAAAAAAGCCTTGTTTTTTAGCAACAGTTAGAGAATGAATATTCTCATGAATAGAAATGATAGAATCCAAAATCTATCTACCAAGGACAAAACCATTCTGCTGAGCCAAAATAATGCGGGGGAGAATATCCAGCATTCTAGATGTAAGAACCTTAGATATAATCTTGTAAATAGAATTACAAAGACTGATAGGTCTGAACATATTGAGAGAGTCAGCTCCAGAGATCTTAGGAATAAGAACGATAAAGGTAGCATTGAGTTCTTTTAGAAGTCGCCTTGAACCAAAGAATTCTTTAACTCCATTACAAATATCAATCTCCACAATATGCCAAAAGTTTTGGAAAAAGAACATAGGGAATCCATTCGGACCAGGAGACTTATCTTCATGAAAGGAAAACACAACCTTTTTGATTTCCTGATTCGAAGGGATCCAAGAGAGATTTTTGTTGTCATCCTCATTTAAAATGGGAGGGATTGCTTGAGCAAGAAGGTCTTGATTTCTGATATCCAGAATGTCCACCCCTCCCAACAGATTGCTAAAAAAATCCATAGCTTCCTTTCTTATTTTATTTTCATCTGATAAAATCCCCCTATTGTAGGATAACCTGGAAATCCCGTTGGCCGCCCTATGCTTAAGAGCAATCATGTAGAAAAATCGGGTGTTTTTATCACCTTCCTTCAAATACAAAGCTCTTGATCTTTGTCTCCAAAAAGTTTCTTCATTAGAGATGATTTCATGGTATTTAGACAGCAACCCATTTTCAACATTTCTCAAATCCTCAGAAAGCCCTTCCTCTTGAATTTTATCTTGAACTTCTTTAATATCAATCTTAATTTGAGCTTTACTTTTAAAGATATCTCCAAAAGTCTCTTTGTTTTAGATTTTAACTTTGGCTTTTATGATATTAAGCTTTTTGGCAACTCTGAATAAGGTTGTTCCCTCAATCTCTGAATTCCACCATTCAACAACATAGACTTCCAAAGATGGGTGGGATAACCAAGCTTTTTCAAATCTAAAAGGAAAATTTCGCTTTGCAGAAGTTGAATTGGTAGTGAAAGAAATAGGGCAATGATCATAACCAATCTTAATGATTGATGCCAAAGAACAATTATACTTAGAAATCCAATTAGGAGAAATAGGGGATCTATCCAACCTTACTTAAATAAGATCAAAACTAGTTCTATAATTGGTCCAAGTGTAATTAATCCCTTTGAGATCCACATCCATCAAAGCTTGATCATTAATAAAATCCATAAGATCTTGTCTTCCCTCCAGTTGTAAAAGGAGGCCTCCCATCTTTTCATCCTCTTTTAAAGGGGTATTGAAATCTCCCATAATCATCAAGCTTTTATCAACAAAACTTAGTCTATCTTCAGCCAAGCTCCTCCAAAATTTAGTTCTTCCAACCTTAGAATTAGGCGCATAGACATTAGTGATAACCTAGACAAAGTTATCCTTAATGTGCTCAAGCAAGACTGAGATCCCATTGACCCTTGAAGCAATTTCCTTACCTATAATAGTATTCTGGTTCCAAAAGATAGTTGTACCTCCAGAAGCACCCTCCGAACTTGTTCCAATTACCCCATTACTTTTGAATATTCTAATCCTTTCCACTTTATCCTTTCACATCTTAGTTTCCTGAATAAGGACTACATTCAGTTTATGATCTCTTACAATATTACGCAACACATCCTACTTATGAGGGGCATTCAACCCTCTAATATTCCATGAAATTATCTTCATACTTTAACCGGGGATAAGGCTGACTCAATGGAGCTTTGTGCTCCATCAGCACGGTTCTTCCAACTTTCCTGTTCCCTTTGATTCTTTAGAGAGGGTCCCCCCTGCTTTTTGCTGTGACTTCCAACATCTGCCACTTTCTTATTCTTGCTTCTGGTTGAAATACTTCCATTAGGTCCTCCATTATTTGACTTGCCTTCTTTAATACCGAAAATCCTAAGATTTCCCTCAAGAGCCACCGTTTCCAAACTTTTAGGAGGAGTTTTTCATTGGGAGTTCAGGATCATATTTCCAGTCTGCTTAGGACTTCCATTGGTTAATAACAACAAAGGCTCAGTATCTGAAATATTACAGTCCTGCGCTTCATTAAAGTCTTCCTCATTTTCTTTATTATTAGATGAAGCAGAAGCATCATCATAGGAACTCTCATCATCTTTAGCCTGGATGATAGGACCAACCTTCTGATACTCTGATTCAAATTTTTGAGCCTTTTCTTCTTTCCCATGCTCTTCCTCCTTGTTACTTTCTTTTTGACTGTTAGAACAGGCACAAACTAATTTTTCATTGTTACTATTCACACCCTTCTTTTCCTCGTTTTCCATCTCGGTCACTTCCTTCTCGGGGACAACCTTTGAAGGTGGATCATCATTCTTCCCTTTCATTTGCCATTTCTGCTTCGAGTTGCTATCATTTTTACCAATCTTACTCTTCTTAAGCGGGCAAGATTTCGCCCAATGACCCGACTTTTTACAATGAAAACAAACAAACGGGAGAGATTCATATTCAATCACTTGGGTCCATTTCCCCAAATTAGACAGAATCTCAATAGATTGAGGTATATCCATCATTTGATTAACATTAACACAAATACAAGCAAAAACCAACCTTGATTTAGCTGTTGTCATCAGGTCGATCAAAAGAAGTTCACCAAATGATCCTGTGATCCCTTTAAAGACCTCCTCATTCCAAAACTCCAATGGAAGGCCAAGGAGACGCATCCACACAGGCGCCGACACAAAAAAGGAATCATCCAGAGGGAGGTTAGGAGCCCATTTCTGTAAAGCCAAGGTTGACTTGCCGAACGTCCATGGCCCTTCACAAAGTGCTTTATTCATATCTTCTTCATTATTAAAAGCAAAGGAAAAAAAAAACCTAGGCAAAGCTGCCACATCCACTTGACCTTTGAGAACCCATTTCCTCCTTATAAAGTTCCTTACAACATCAATGTTAGGTCTAAAACCAACAAATCGTCCAACCAAGGTCATAGCTAAGCCAGACATAGTGAAATCAACCAGCTTATCCGTAATAGATATAGCAAAAACCCCTATCGCCGGATCAGAGATGTTTTTAACTTCCAGAAGACTAGATTTCACCAAAGGCCTCACTCCAAAAAGAGCAAACCATTTCTTTTCTTTACCTCTATCATGTGGGTCCCCAGTCTTGGAATCTTTATCTTCCATCGATTTGATTGTCGCCTTGTCCCCCTCAGTACCCTGAGAAGTCTGGGGACCAGCATGATTACCAGCTCCAATTGCAGAAAGACTGTCATCCCCATGAATTTTGCCATACCCAGATTTGAAATTTGAATTTCCCGCTCGCTGCTCTGCTTGCCACTCCTCTCCACTCATCACTAATTAAAGATATTCATGAGAAAAAATATTGTGTTGTACAAGGGCTTTCCTAAGTAAAACCCCATTTTTGTGTTTCCACCTCCACAACAATAATGATGACAAAAAAAAGAGCTTGCCCTTAGAAGGGTGGGGGCTAAATTAGAATTGAAATGATATTACCTTAGGATTGATAATGGTGATGATGCTATTCTCTTTAGATAAGTTTTTAAAGTGTTGATGCAATAACATGACATGACAAGACATAACAAGATCAATCATGAAAACATACTTGCATGTAGGTTGTTGTAGCTTGCTACTCCATAATGCTCAAATCTAAAGACACTTGCTCAATAATGCTTGTTCAATGATTAGGAACTTGATTGATAGAATAGGATGTGCAAGGATTTCTTAATATAAGGTTCACAAGGCATTTCCTTTTTTACATCAACTTCCAATGATCAAGTGAAAATATCATGATTAGATAAAAATGGTGGGAACCAACACTTGCACATGTCTGAATTTGGGTCGCTTTTAGGGCACTAGGTGCCATAGTCTAGTAGGGCTAGGGAGATAGGTGCCATAGGCCACTCAAAAAAAGTCAAAAGAAAGGCAGTTGTAGAGTATCTAAACCTAGGACATAAGATCTAATCATATGATTTTTTTTGGATGTGATAGGTCAAGAATAAGCTTAAAGTGAGCTAGGAGAGAGCTCACTAAAGCAAGGTTCAAAAAATAGTGTGAAATTGTAAGGGGATACAATTTATGGCACTACATCTATATAAAAAATTAAAGTCAATCTCAACTATACACAAGTACATGTCATTATATGCATGTAAATAAGTCAAATACACATGTGTATAAGTAAAAGTAAAGATAAATACATGTCAATGTTACATCATACATGTGATCATGTGGTACTCTCAAATACATAAGTAAATGCCATAATATAAACATGTCATAATGTAAATTTGGCATTACACGTGTTCCTATATGAGTGACCCTCAGAGTGACCCATTGTGTGTTTTGGAGCAATTTATATATTTTTCAAGGTAGTAATTTAATAATAAAAACATCTATTATACACTCCAAGAAGTCCTTACATGACAATAATTTAACATTTACAACCTTATGGTAATGCAATATGATAATTTAACTTCAAATAGATAAGTGTATTTCATAATATAAGCATGCCATAATGTAAAATGGTCAATCATTTTGTGTCCTCTTACTTAAGTGTCCCATTATGTGTTTGGGTGCAACCTATATATATAGCTAGTAATGTAGTAATCAAACACCTACTATACACTTTAAGAAGTCCTTGCATATCAATAATTTAGAATGTACACCCTTATGATCATGCAACATGACAATTTCAATTCATAACTCAAAAATTTATATTTAAATAAGATTGAAATAATGTTTAGATAGTACTACCAATATAAAATTGTTCTTAATTCTATCATATAAATTTTAGAAGTTTTATATTATCTATGAGTAGTGAAGAGAGTTATAATTCAATAAGGATTGCTAAACTTAGAAAAATAATTTTGAAGTGTCACCAAAGAATAGGTTTTTATGCAGTTCTACCTAACAACAATATAAATAATCAAACAACCTTTCATGATTGGTCAAAGTCACACTAAAGATTTTCAAAGTTGCGTTCTAGTGTAGTTAGAAGTATAGCTAATAAGCATAGTTAATAGAATCTAGAGTTTCTCTTATAGGGACATAATTAAACCTGGAAAGGTATTTCAATCTTTCTTGAAGCTCTATGTGCCCTTTAAGAATGATTGGAAAGAGTTATAGGTAGCCATGTAAAATTTATGATCTTTTTCATGCAATCAATCATTGTTCCAATTTTGAAATTTTTATTATAGAGGAATATGTTGCCCAATGGATACATTTTACTAAGTTCCCTTTCTTTTGTACTAATAGAAAATCCCATTAGAGCTACTACAAGTTGAAGTATTTTATATTGCTTATTCATTTTTGTGTTTGGGATGTATGAGCATATATTATTATTTATATGAACTTGGGTTGAGTTTCTTTGATATTTGATAAGTTTTTCTAGCATAGGGGTGATAATAATAATAAACCATAGTTGATGATCATCATTGATGATTCTAAATCATACCGTCCTAGAAGTGTTAAAAATTGTTAGAGGCAATAAACTTTCATGGGTAGTGAGAACCATCTAATCTTTCATGGGTAGTGAGAACCATCTAATGATATGATTAACTACCATCACCTGACAAAAGTTGAAAATATACAATAAAGACATTGCCTTCTCATTTCATAGTATATTAGAGTGTTGTGAATTCTTGGGATAGTAAAGCCTATTTGATGACCACTAATGGGAAGTTGATCACGTGGCTCTCAAGGGTTCTTAGGGCTTGAAAAGAATGTTGTAAATCAAGAGCTCTAAGAATAGTGGCACATTGGCAAGTTGGCACAAGTCCTAGTTTCTATTGTCACATTGCGAGTATGCAATGTGTGAATGAGACATTATTATTGGATGGGAACAAACTTAGTGGACACAAAAAGTTTTTATTTATTGATCAAGTACAAGTATTTAAGCATATTAGGATTGGTTGATTATGGATGAGGTGGATGATCATGCAACCCTTGACATTTTGAGATGATAGAAATGAAAGTATTAGGCTAAAGACATGATGATCAATTGATGAACTCTATCGGTAACTAAGGATTGGAGGAGACAAGCAATGGTAAGTGTCTAATAAATAAATTATTTCAACAATATTTCTATAGTTCAAGGGTGTAAGTAAGGTTGTATTCATTTTTTAGCATATGACATATAATTACACATACAAATTTATGCTCCACTATAGACTTAATGAAGACAATCTTATGCATCAAGTGAAGATCTTAATACAAATAATCCAAGTCTACTTAGCTACCCAAAACATAATATCAATTTTACATGCCATGTGTAGAAATAGATGTTACAAATAAGAGCTTCCTACTTGACGGAGATTTAGTATTACAAGGTTGTGCTTTGTAGCAACCCTTATTTGTGATGTTTATTTCTTAGTATTTCTCCATTCATTGAGTCTAAAACCAAACCTTGAGTTTGTGTAGAGCATGTGACCTTTTGTAGTTTATAGATGTGTATGGATTTGAAGTATTAATATATGAATTTTGGAGAAGCTTTTTAACCTATTTATGTTATTATTTGTGGATGAACATATATATTTTGTATTACTAATAATATGCCCAATTTACCTTCTATTGATTAGATTAGATCACGTGTTTTTATCATATCTCACTGATACATAGAAAATCCTAATCTTGACCATCATGTTTGTAGATTAGTATCAGTTTTCCATTATTTATCTATTCATTTCTTTATAAGATAAAAATAGTAGAAAAATGCTGGAAACCTATAAAGAACTAGAAAATGCTGGAAACCTATAAAGAACTAGCCTTGGAATCTCAAATGTTGTTACATTATTCAATCACAAAAATAGAATATTTCCCATTGTTGTACTCTTCACATGGTGCAGGTATGGGGTGGATCTTGTAACCCCATAAATCACTACAATTTAGTCTAGACAATTTTAGTTAATTTAAATTGAATCAATTCATTATACTGATTTATTTGAAATAAATCCGTATACTTTGAAACACAAATTTAAAATGGGTTAATTCATTATCGAAATAAATCCATATACTTTGGAACACAATCCAAAATACAACCTAGATTTTTCAAATTTGTTTCTTCAAAGTCCAATTTATTTGAAATTAGTTTACATTATTTGAAGTATCTTCAATTTATTTGGAATATGACCATTGGGGCGACTATGCCTGATCATGAAGTATTTTGGCATCACAGCTGCTGGTTGAGGAAGCCAAGAAGAAGCTTATTCACCTCCTCAGGAAATTGCTCTTGACCAAAATGGCTCCCTTCTGGGAAAAACCTGACCTCCAGATTGGGCTCTTGAGATTTCATGATATCACTGTTGATATAATACTCCATTCCTGGAAATTTGAGCACATAATCTTTGGTACCCACTACTAGAAGTGCTGGAACTTTAATGGTATAATCTGTTAACTCAGCCAATTTAACCCAGTTGCTGTATTGCAATTATCATCCAAATTGCAGAGAATGTAAGTTGTATGATAGAACATCCTTACTAAATGTTTCAAAGTCAAAAAGAAAACAATTGTATCTAAGATTTACCTCATCAAAGAAATGTAGGGAACTTGCATAGGGAAAGCAAAACCAGATTTTTCATACAGGCTTGAGTATGTTTTCAGGTCATCCTTAGTAAACCAAGATGGCAATGGAGTTGCAGGATCATAGAGGTCCATGATCTCTTTACCCTCCTCTGCCACTGGCACTTCACTTCCAGAGAAAAGGGTATATATATTCCTTACCACTGCTTCTACATCAAAACGCCCAAAATCTGCCAAGGCTCTTCCGGGCTCCTATTATAAACCCAAAAAGAAAATCCATCAGTAAACAGGACAATTTTAGGGCTGACATTAAGATGCAGAAACAGGGGAGAGAGAACGAGACCTTCCAATGTCTAACATAAAATCCTTGTGGAAACAAATCCAACTGAACACTGTCTTGACCTGGTGCCAAATAAGGTACACCCAATGTTATAATGCCTCGCACTCTCTCAGGGTGCAGGAGATACAGATAATATGCAATGTTTGCTCCAAAATCCTTGGCCACAACAAATACCTGTAAAACTCAGGAAAGCAGGCATTTTGGATCTGAGTTAGGGATTTACAGATTATCAAAGACCTATAAATTCATTGAATAGAGTTTTGGGTACTGACTTTCTCAATGCCAAAGGCATCAAGAAGGCCGGTCATGTCCTCCACCAGATCTACAGAGTTGCCTTTCTCTATTTGGGAAGGCTGATCAGAGAGTCCATAGCCTCTGAAGTCAGGGGCAATTGCATGAAATCTTGCATTTGCTGAGGCAATCATCTGATGACGCCATGAGTACCAAATTTCTGGAAAGCCATGCAACAACAGCACATCTGGACCTGCAATCAGATCTCATTAAGGTACATTATAAGAACAATAAGCTAAGAGCACATTAAAAAACCTTGAACAGAGTGAGAAATACCTGATCCAATCTCTGCAACATGTAATTTCAGTTCCCCAACATCGACATGCTTGTGCTGTATTTTCTCCATGAATTTCTCCACTCGATTGTGAAAAAAGAGAAAATGTTCCTTGTTGATGAAGACTTGTTGTTGGCGAGTTTTTATAAAGATTTTCTAAGTAATCGTCAAAGCACGTGGATTGGAAAATAATGCGGAGTCCACAATCCTTGAACTCGATAAGGATTTGGTTGGAGATTCAGTCTGTGTAGCTTTAAATAATGCCCTGTGTCTACCGACTGTGTCACGTGAGCAAGAATGAAAGAAAGAAGTTATCAATATGTGAAGGAGGTTTACTTTTCAGGCTGCTGTTTTTTTTTTCACATCTTTGAGAACTAAAATAAGAGAAATGCCTTATTTATAGTCCAGCTTCAGCAGATTTAAGATGAGGTGAATCAGTTTTAGAACAGCTGTTATATGAATTTATGTAAAGTGTTTTGTCATGTTTTTTCAGTCAGCTTCAGAATAGCTGTTATATAAATTTATGTGAAGTGTTTCTCTCATGTTTTTTCAGTGTAATAGTTTGGGATGGTCTTTTGTAATCATTACAAGTGCAATGTTATGTAATCAGCTTCAAAACAGCGGTCATATGAAACTATGTAAAGTGTTTTGTCATCTTTTCTCTTCTGTTGCTTATGTCATCTAATTCAATGTTTTCTTCTTTCAACTACTTGCAATTACTGACCATGTTCCTATAACCATTCATTCTTTGCACACCCAATCCCCCCAATCCCCCAATTACTAACTTTAAAGAACCAAAAAGAAAATAACTAAAAGCCTATTAATAAATTTCAAATGTACTAATAGGCAACCAATTTTTAGCATTTTTGGACCATGATTGATCCATTTGTGCACCATTATTGATATCCATAGCACACTTCGTGCATAAGTATTGGCAATTTTAAGTGCACAGTTATTGGAGCATCTTTAAGTAGGTATAGGGCGACACTTTGAAATGTGTACTTTTTTTACCCTTGCTTGCATAACGAATCCCACAACATGCGTTTACTACCCAAAAGCCAAAACAATAGTTATAAGCAATTGCGTCAAATGTGGAGAGAACCATTTTTTTTTTTTGCCAAAATCCGATGTGTTGAATCTCTAAGTGCACAAAGTTAGCTATAACAGCTATTGATACGCTTCCCCTAGCTATTATTATTATTTGTAACCCTACTTTGATTCAATATTAAAAAAAAATACATTTTTCATATTTTATATATGTATCTGTTAATAATAAATTTACTTTTGTAGTGAAATAAGACAATCTTATATAAATACAAAATAGTTTAGAGATAGAAATTGATGTATTTTGATTGGATTTAAAATAAAAATGAAATAAAAGTAAATGAACATCTTAAAGTTAAAAAGGAGACACTAATTTGACATGATAAATGATAGTTATTGACATATGAAATTAGATTTTAGATGAAAAGATTAAGATGATTATGTTTAATGAAATTTATGATTGTGCACGAACCAATTTCAAATCCATATGTTAGTCATTTTGATCCCAACATGTGTAGGTTGACCTTATTATTTAAGGGGTGGAACCTAAGGTCTTAAACAATTTAGTACTGGCAATAAACGTTTGTGTGTGCCTACACCTAAAAGAGAAGATGTGACGTTGAAGAACAATAATGAAAACTTGTTATGTCAACAGAGGAAGGTGACTAGCATCCCAGTTTTCATTGCAGTCAAGTCTAGTTGATTTATTCATTGATTTTGATACTTTTCGTAAAGCACACCAAGAAACACATATAATTCACAAAGATGTGGTTGAGCTAATGAGTGATTTGAGACTTGAACAAAAGTATAATGAGTGATAACTAACCTAGTGCATAAACTAGGGGTTTGATGCTTGTCAATGAAAGAGTTAATATAATTGAAATTCTCGATGCAAAATAATGTTATGATAGGGATGATTTTTTATTTTATATTTTATTTTTAATGTAAAAGGTGCTAGTAATTAGTGATACTTGTTGATGAAGGGTGGTCATAAATGATCTAGATAATGACCTAGTGGCGATGTCCTTTTATACATATCATCGGTACACAATTTGAAATTTTTTTGCAGAGTTGATAATGTGGAACCTAGTGATTAAATACTCTATTAGAATAAGTAATACAAGTGTGTCTAGGAAAATTGTGATGAAATTAACCAACCTAGATTAAATCAAATTGAATAGACACAACAAACCACAAACACTCAAATTAGGCCATTAGAAGATTAAACTAACATAAAATGTTAAAAAAATAAACTATGCTAATCTCCTTGTTACACTCAAGGAGTAGATTTGCCCAAATGAATTAAGGATGCAAACTCAAAGTGAAACACCATAACATTAAATTCATGTGGATGATTCGTGAAAACAATGTAGGATGGGTTGATTTTATAGAAATGGGAAGGTTGTGACAGAACATCATGTGGTAGCGGGTATAACAACTTGGCCACCCCTTGAGGTTTCACTTGTAATGCCCATGCAAGACAAGTGCCAATCCCATGTATTTTAGGATTTATATTAGCTACAAATTAATTAGGATTATGAAATAGATTTAAAGCTTAGGAAATTAAATAATTGTTCATATTTATTTAATTAGAAACACATTTGGGATAATGTTAGGCAATGGAGCATTATTAATTAATTATCCACATGATTTTTGGGTTATGAAGGGGTATGCTCATGAGAATCTTAACTAAATAATAAAACATATTATTTTTTTAATTTTTTGGTTGGTAATATATACTTTTTTTTGTATTAATATATGAAAAATAAGTTTACATTACAAAAGGGGCCTATCTTAAGCCCGGAGTATTACATGCATTCTTGATTATATCTGCCTACCCCTATACACTACAAAGACATTGCAAAAAGGGACTGTAACATGAACACTCGAAAGGGCTTGGGCCGCAAAAAACAGGGTTCACCACCCTTATCACCTAAATTGTCCTGCTAATGTAATATGTCCATATCAACTTTTAAAATTCCACTCCAGGGAGGAATGGAAGCTACATCTGAGAATGAGCTAGATAAACAAAAACTTGCAAACAAAAACTCTCTTATTCAACCAGAGGAGAAAGAAACTTATACGCTCAAGCTTCAACCCTGAGCTAGTTGTTGTCTCACACTTCGTTGTTTCCTCATAATGAAACTCAAACACCATGGCCTCTACATCTCTTGCGCATGAAGATATGTTCTGATAGCTTCTGTAGACACCTAAAATTATCCTGTCTAATTAAATAAATATTTTAATTTATTTAATTATTTTAGCCTAATTCTTCTATTAATTAAATAAATCTTTATTTATTTAATTAATTCATTTGTCCTCTTCTAGCCTTATTTCTCATTTAAATAAATACTTTTATTTATTTAATTTATATTATCCCACTTCCTCTATTAATTAAATAAGTCTTTATTTATTTAATTAATTCATTAGCCTTTTCTACCCATGACACATGTCATTCATCTCTTAATTCCTACACTACGTACCCTCTTATTATTTTCTTATTTCTTTTACCTACCCTCTAATGCTAGCTGACCATTTATCTTTTACACCTCTCATTCTTATCCCTCCATTTCTTACAATGTCTTCTATATAAGGAGATGCTTCCTTCATTATCAACCCTGACTCCCGGATTAGCATTCGAACTTTCATATGCGATCAAGCCTACTTGCAACCACACTTCCGTTCTTTGCTGAGCTCTTGTGCACACATAAAATCTCAGAGCAAATATATCAAGCAAGATCAATGGAGATAGGAAGAATGGAGATTCAAACCCTATTGGATATGTGATGGTATAATCTTTGTGATTTCATTTGATTTGCATTGTCTTAGGTAATCTTCATATGTTATGGTGGATCTTTGTTGTTGTTAGGCTATTGTATTGTGGTTGAATCTATTCAGTCTTTCAATATTGTTGTTTCCATTTTTACCATAAACATTTGGCATGCCCAGTGGCACTAATACATTTGGGGTCAAATTCCGATGGAGGTTTCCGATGGACAAGGAGCATTGTGTGAAAATTTGATTTTATTTTTTTTTAAATGCCCGTGTTCGTCGGAATTCTGACAACCTCAGGCATTTTATTAAAAAAGAAAAACACAACGCATTTTCATTTTCAAAGCAAACCGAAGCAAGATCGTCTTGCCTCCCTGCCCCCCCCCATCGGAGCGATCTCTGCACAAGCAAGGTAAGGTTTGTTTTGCAATCAAAGCAACTGGTTTGTTTGGTGAATTAATCCATTTTGTGCATATCCTGCGATCTTAAAACCATGAAATGACATCTCTTTGAGGTATTTCGTCATACAATTCACATGCCATGTGTATGCTACCCCATTTTGCAATTTTTTTTTTTAATGGAAATTTTTTTAGAAGCTCATTTTAGCATTTAATAATTGCCATGCATACCTCGCTTGAAGAGTTATTACACAAAGAAAAATGGCAGAGGAGATAACATTGTCACTCCTCCCATTGAGAAGGGTGCCTCCATGAAAGTAAAATGCTCACAACCAATACCTAGATGGGGAAGGCCTGGCCGGCTTCTGCCAAAGACTAGATAACAAGTTTGTTGTGGTTTTGGAGTCCTGACTTTCATAGTCTCAAACTACTTGATCTCTTTGTACCATTGGGCGCATCGGAAATGACATTTTCATAAATTGTCCACAAGGTTTTAGAGTCAAGATGCCCTTCTATAATCTTGATAAACCTTCCCTCTGTCATCATCAATAACTTGAGAATAGAAAGACTGTGGCCAGTGGTGCACTCAATTTTCTGCCAAACCAAAAACCTAGGCCTCATAGACTGTTCTAAACTGTTTTGCAACAACTTAGGATGCTTCACTACATAATTTGCAGGGACCTTCAAATGATTAACTACAAATTTCATCTTCTCACCAATATTTTCCTTGGAGAAACTTAAGACTATAGGAGCAATCCTAAATACTCACCAGATTTCCTCGGCCGAGAGACCCCAGAATTTGAGATTCTCTATCCTGGCCTCCAACGTTTCCATATGGCTAAGAGTCACTACACTTAAAATATATCTGAACATTTTGCTTCCTTTATCAAGGCTAATGTTCTGAACGAGAACAACTTCTGCAAGCATTAGAGAACTGTGTACCAGTACTCTCGGACCCATCAGTAAGAATTTAGAGAGTTCCACCCTACTTAAACCAAATCCCCTTCAATTATGCTTTGATGGATGTCCATACCTTGTTCCAAAGCTCCTATATGCAGGGAGGATGTTGGCAAACGTTGCATTGAGATAAACATGACTGTATTTCATGAGGATTTGAACTCAAAGCATTGGCACTATCACTTATGGCTATATTAGCTTTTTAAGACACTTTCATAGTGCACTTCACCTATCCTAAATAATGGACTATCATGAGATTCTTAAGAATGGAAATACTCCAAACATTCATGCCCTCTATGTTGTATTGTGGTTTTCAATCATTGTGACTACATGCTTTTCAAGGACCAAGTAGTGTTCTTTTTTCATTGTTCTACTATGCTTCTCAAGCTGCACCAACATAGTTTTATTTAATGGCTTTGTTTTGATAGTGATTTCTCCATGGCTTCCACTATCTTTTTCTTGGCACATTCAATGCATTATCATCTATCACTACTATTTATTGTCCTTTTTACCTTTATTGAGGTTGTTCTCATACATGTCATTCACTTTGTCTATGAGTATATCTCAACCAATTCACTGTTGTAAGTAGAAATAAAAGATTAGTCTCATCTCTTTTACTATTTTAGACCTTCAGAGTAATCTTTGCAATATATCATTTCCTTCCAATTATATGGAATAATGATTTTCTTTTTATGGAATGTGATGAAGGCATGAGTGTGTCTTCTTGAACTCACTTATTATCAGCTCCTCTATGATTACCTTAGATCTTTGTGGCTAAGAATTGTTCTTGATGAACTTCTGCTCTTTATTGATTTCTTTTACTACCATTATATTATCCTGAAAAAGGCTTGTTCAATGCTCCCTTAGCATGCATGTGCTCTCTTTGTATTGATCTAGGGCTACTCATTAATGTATCTATGGATTTCCCTTATTCACTATGTTGTGATAGTCATTTGCAGATTTGGGACTATCATCTTTCATAATTTCATGTCTTTAAGATGTGGGTACATTGCTTGACAAGAAAAGCTCAAGCATTTGTGAAGTTCAAAGAGTTTACACCCCTTGTTGAATGGTCATCCAGTTGTTCTCTAAATGCAAAATGCTCAAGTAAATGAGAAATTCACTCAAAATGGTTTATCCACAACTAAAAGAAAACAACTAACCACTACATATATGCATCAACAAAACAGTGTTGTATAGAGACCTAATCATGCCTTCATGGATATGTAGATCAAGTTCCTACATTTTGGACAAAAGCAATTCACACAATAATATATTTGTTTAACACACCCACCACAAAGATTTGGTTATGCAATAATATATTTGTTGTTAACTTTATCATGGAGGATTTGGTTATGCTTGTTACAATCAAGGTTTGACCAAACTAATTCTTGAATATACAAATGAAGAGTGTGGTTGGTTGGTGACTAATTACTCTTTTTAACACCATTTACAAGATCATATCTAAATCAAGTGTCTCAAGAATTAAGCTACTACTAAGAAAATAGTTTGCCTAAAGCAAATGGGTTTCTTGGGTGGCTATTTATTGTAGATAACTTAGTTCCTTCATGAGAATCAATCAATTTGGAACATGTATAACTCACATTTGTGACATGTCACTAATGCAATTCCTTAGTACTTGTTTGAGTGCTATCTCCTCTATTGTTTTCTATCCACTTTTGTGTCCTTCTTAGAACAAATAATAGATTAATGAGAAGGTGGAAAAGGTGGATTCACCTAAGAGGGAGTGGATTTTCCCAATAATATGTTAGATTCTCCCAAGGATGGATGGACTATACACTTGAAAGGTAGATGATTAAGGATGATGACAAGGTGAATTTTCCTTAGAATTATAGGGTTGATTTTCCTAAGAACAAGTAGATTCATGTAAACTAGAGGATACAAATTTGGACAAAATAATGGAAGGAGACTAAAACTAGATAGATTCACCTAAATGGGAGTGTAGTCATCTAAGGATAGGAAAAATTCACCATTTGCGTAAGAAAGATGGATAAGATAAATTATTTATGTGAAATAGATTCACCTAAGAGAAAGTAGATTCACATAAGGATAGGTGGATTTTCCTAAAGATGAAGGGATAAGACTTAACAAAAAGAGGACTTAGGATGATGACAAGGAGGATTCATTTAAGGGTATGGCATATTCACATAAGGGATAGTGTATTCTCCCAAGAATATGCAAAATTTATTGATTAGTGGAATGACATACTAGATCAAGGAATGATACAAGGGTAGATTCACCTAAATATAGGGTAAATTCAGCTAAAAGGGTACCCATGAGATTGTGGTACTGAGTACCTATCTATGGATGGTGTATTTGGATACAAGTATGATGAAACCATGCTTGTGTATGATGAAACAAAGTCCAAATCTCTATTATAGGTCCAACATAATCTCTATTATTTGAGACACCATTTTATTAGCATATCCAATTAGGGTAATTTATGGGTTTAATTATGGATCATGTTGTCTATTTCCATGCACTATTGAACTTATTTGGATGTATTGTGATTATTTTAATTTTGAAGTTATAAATAAATTATGTTTGTACCTTAGAAAGGGTAACTCCAATTGATGTTTGGGCAGTTTATTTGAAAACTTATGGTGATTATTGCCCTATGTTATGTAATGGAGTTATTTTTACACTAAGTAATTAACTAGAAAAATGAATTTGTATTGTTGTACAAGTATGATGAAACCATGCTTGTGTGTTTACATGTTTGTGCATCCTATTGAGAACCAACCTCGCTGTTGAGGAACTCAATAAATGTGGTGTTAAGTAGAAGAATGGAAAACTCAAGAAGCTATGGTGACATATTGTGGCATTAGTAGGGATTATCTCTATTGACCACACCTTTCAAAGATAGTATCCCCTAGTTCTCCTCATAGAATGGACCATTGGATGGGTCATACAGGTATCCTATCCTACATTTATCTTGATGGCATTTCCGATAGTTGGTATGTGGTTCTTGGTACGGGTTTCCTCTTACCCTATTATCTTATTTATATCTTTGTTCCAACATGTGGAGATTGCTTTTTGTCATGCTATGATGATTTTCATGTTTGCATGTGTTTTGACATTATGCAAATAGATATGATGTCACACCATACTTATGTTTTGATATAGTGTAGGTGATGGTTACATGTTGTTGATGGTAGCGATTTGGGTTCAAAGACACAATTCCACACACACACACAAATATTTGAAGATGCATTTTATATTATTCCTTCTTAGTGGTGATTAGTGTTGGAAGATTTGCACACATGTAGAGAGGAACTCATGTTAGATACAATAGGTTGTGTTTGATAACATATGAATGTGCCTCATGATGTATACATATAGCTTTGATGTGTGACATGCATGCACATTTTTCCATAAGACACATTGCTATGTGGCATGTGCCCTATGCATGTCTTCTTTGTGAGGCATGTAGCTATGTGCAATGTGGCCCTAGGTGTGTCTTCTCTATGAGGTGTATTGCCATGATATATTAGGATTTGTAGTGTGCAGGCCACAAATGCATGCATGAGGGACTATTATTATAGTCATGTTTTTTGGACATGTAGCCTAGGCATGTCTTCTCCATTAGGTACATGGCCATGCCATGTGGGAGTTTTTGTGTTCATGCCACAAATGCACACATGAGGGACTATTATTGGAGTCATGATGAATCTTCACTCTATTTAGCCATAATTTCTAGTCGTATAGTTATGTAATGTGCACTTTTAAGGATTGTGAAGTTTCCTTCAATTATTGATGATCTCTCATCTTTGTTGCATGGGCCAGCAATTTTATTTTATCTTGTTTGAATTAGTTTAATCACTATTGTGAGTTTTCTCTATTTTGTAGTTATTGTGGCTATGTTTGATTTTCTATTGGAATTGAACACATTTATTTGACTTATTATTGGTACTATTTTTTCTTTCTTTCAATATTTATGATCTTTGGTAGTTTAGTGAAACTCTTGCTATTTTTAAATGTTGCCTTCTTTGTTGTGATGTGATTCCTCACCAAGATCGACGTAGATAACCTTGGATGAGTGTATATAAGGAATCAAACATTGGGAAAATTTGAGGATAGGGGTAAGTGTTTGTTGTATGGGTAGCTACAATCCACTTGTACATTCTTAGTGATTATTGATGGCTATGTCTTGGAGGCTAATCCCATTAAACAAACAAGGGGGAAGTCATACATAATTGTATGGATCCTCCCTAGTTGTGTGTGGATTCAAGACCATCATTTCATATGGTTCTTGGTTCCTTTGTGAGACCATGGCATCCTCTTAGACCAATATGTGAGCCTTGTATTGTTATCCCTGCAATGTGGATGAATAATTGTATGTTAAAATAAATGCTTTGCTTAGAATACTCAACAATGTCTCTTAGAAAGTCTGCAACAGGCAAACTTTTAGTAAGAATTTGCAGACACAATGCTCAAAAATTCACACAATCAGCTACATTAAATACGTTCTCTATTAAGTTCAATGTTTTAAGATGAAAAAGAAGAGTTAAATGGTTTTGGTTCGATTTGCAATTTTTGTGAAGCTTTTGCACTAAAGTTTCCATAGCCTGATTTTTTTGCCTGTGAAGAAAGACCATGTCAGATAATATCAGTGAAGAACAAAATAAGGAGACAATTGCTAGATTATGGTCTAACTTGAAAAGAAAAGGTGATGGGAAATGTTATTGTCCTTGCAAAATTTGTAAGGGCTTAAAGACTAGAAGACTTCTAATCAAAACAACTAAGAAACATTGTAGGCAACATGGTCACATTGAAGGGGGACATGATTATCATCCACTGATAAGTTGTTCATTATATCATTTTAACAATTTATATACATAAGAAATCACTTGATAATGAGATCATGATCACGGTTTATTTATGTATATCAATTTTATATAGGTGGAGCACCCTGGAGCACATGGTATGGATCAACAAAACCCTGAGAATATGGTTTTCGAAGTGGAGGAACATGGAGGTGTGAATATCGAAGCTGAAGATAATGATCCCATGGAAGATGAGGATCATGGACCAGAAAACACAATTGAAGATGATGGTACAAATACATTGATCCATGACACATTTAATACTGGCACAACTGATCATGATGATTAGGATGACCTTGATGTTCATGATTTACCTCTTCTTGAGAAGGCATATGAGGCCCCTTACAAAGGCTCCCAAACAACTCTTCTCTCTGCTGTATTGTTGTTGGTGAACTTGAAGGTTATGAATGGTTTATCCAACATAACAATCTCACGTATGTTAAGGTGTGTCATACATGTCATTACAGTTAATAAATGGTGAATCATGTGTAGACACTTAAAAATAATTATTTTAATTATTTTTAATTCCTCGCATAATTAATTAATTAATTATGTTAATCCAAATTCTTCTCAATATTAATTAAATATAATTAATATTGTCACTATAGCATGTGATTGATTTATTTAATAAATCAATCCCTTTCTTTATTCTTCTAAAAAATCAAATCCTCACAAATCTTCCTCTTAGCTAATTAATTTCAATTAATTAGTTAACCTACATGATTCCTACAAATCATCTTCTTAATTCATCATTAACCTAATAAATTCTTCTAGAAACTCCCTAAACTCACTTAACATTATTCTTCTAATTTTTTATTCCCTCCACTCATTCTCTCTCCTAGTCAAATTCTCCTACAAATATTAATCCCACCTAACATATATTCTAATCCCTCTCCTAATGAGTCGTTAATGGTTAATCATCATGATTAGCCACAAAGTCAACTCTTCGTCTTTTTCATCCAGCCACTAGCTTTAAATGCTCTTTTCCTAGGTGAATGTAAGATTTTTGAAATCACACATTCCTCTAGGCATCCCCTCTCCCAAGGAATTTTTAATTCCTTTTTATTCCTCCAATCCCCATGATATCCTTTTTTGGAGAATTTTTAATTCCTCCAATGCATCTTGTGGAGTGTGGAGATACGAAATGCCTTTAAGGCATATTTCTTGGTCTCCACACCCTCTCTTGGACCTTGTGTGAGCTCACAAGTAAATCTTAGCCCTTCATCTTGAATTCATCCTAGCCATTCATTTTCATCTCCTCTTCCTATAAAATAGGGCGCCATCCCTTCATTCAAAACATCTTGAAATTCAGTAAGTTTATGCTGCCCTTTTGAGCCCAGGAAATCATCTTGGCAACTTGATCATCTCATCCTTATCATTTTTTAATTCCATTCCATTTGTGCACAACATTAGAGAGCCATCCACATCCAGCAATCAAAGGAGCACATCAAGTGGAGTATTATCAAGGGGCGCCTTCACTTCATCAAGCTCAATCCGAAGGAGAAGGTAAAATAGCAAGGTGAAATGGTCTTTTAATGATATTTTAGCATTCTGCATGTTTATTTCGTTATGTTTTGATCATTTGACCTTCAAATCTGTTTTCCCCTCTTCATCATATACCATTAATATTCTTTATATTAACACCTCAAACTTTTTTATTTGCTGTAGATTGATAGGTGAGTTTTTCTTACCACCATCAAATATTCTACCTCGCTCATACTGAGAATTATTTTCCATTATGAAAGATATTGGAATGGAGTGTCAAAGAATAGATGCTTGTCCCAATGATCATATTATATATCATAAACAACATGAATTTGGAACAAAATGCCCTGAATGTCATATCAGTAGATATCAAACAGATCAAATAACAAAAAAGGTGCCTCGCAAGGCTCTTCGTTATATTCCCATTATTCCACGTATGCAACGATTATTCAGGTGCACTAGCTTGGCACAATTTATGGATTACCATGCACGCAATAGAAGTCGAGATGACATTATTCAAATGCCTACGGATGGTTCAGCATTTATGGACATAGAGGAAAAGTGGCCACACTTTAAAGAAGAACCTCGTAATCTCAGGCTTTCATTGGCAGCGGACGGTGTCAATCCATTTGGAGAGTTGAGATCTGTTTACTCAGTGTGGCCTATTTTTGTTATCAACAATAATATTCCTCCATGGATGTCAATAAAGAGGAAGCACATAATGTTGGCAATGATTCTTCCAGGTATTTTATCATTTAATAGTCATCTACATTTAATTATAAAAATTGCAGTAAAATGGTCATAATAATTATGTAATGTTTTTGTTCATTCCACTAGGCAAGTACCAAGTTAAAGATATGAATGTATATATTGAGCCTCTTATCGACGAGTTGCTAGAGTTATGGAATGGTGTGACCATGTATGACATCTCTAAACCAATAGGACAAAGACAATTTCAATTCCATGCAATGCTTGTATGGACAATACATGATGCCCCAGGGCTAACACACTTTTGTGGTATGTTATAGTGTTCAAGTTGCACATGATAATTATAATTATAAAAATTAACAGATTTAATAGAATTATACATTATCTTGTAGGTCTTCAAACAAAGGGAAAATTTGCACGTCCAATTTGTGGTCCAAAGATGAAATCCCATCATTCAAAAAGTTTAGGAAAGCAGGTGTTTGATGAGTATAGGCACTTCCTTCACAAAAATCATAAGTACCGGAATACTAAAAAACATCTTTTCAATGGGAAAGAAGAGACTACATCAAAGCCACGAAGAATGACTCCTCACTTATGGAAGTTGGAATATAATAGAATTAATCATCAAGGTAATGTCATTCCATCTAATGGTTTATGTTTGGAATTTGAATTTTTCTATCGTGTTTTGTTTACTGATGATGTAATTGATGATACTGAAGGTCGTCAAGGCATGGATGGCCACCTTCCAAAGGGACTAAAAAGTTATCCCAGACAATTCAGTAGGTTGCCTTACTACGAGCAGCTACAAATTGTGCATTTGTTTGATACAATGCATATTGGAAAGAATATAATAGAGACATTATGGAAAATATTGGATGGAAGGCGTGACAAAGAAAAAATTGTCAAAATTTGTAGTGACATTGTGAAATCCAATCATGCAATGAAAAATGTCATTCAATCAAATAGCAATGGAGATAAGATTAATATAAGTGCCCTTCCTTGGTTATTAACGGAGCAGCAAAGCAATTCTATAAAAGAAGTCATACGAAAAATTCGATTTCCCACAGGATTTGCTGCAAACATAAACAATCTCATATCAAAGAAGAGTGAATTTGGGCCAGGGATGAAAACGCATGATTGGCATACCTTCATTAAGGTAATTCGCATTCTTGTGTATTTACTATATATTTGTATACTGCACATGTAATTTTCATTGTATTATGTTAGAAAACAATGAAAAGGTCATTTTATAATTGTTGCAGTACGTTCTACCTCTATCTCTCCCAGACCACTTCGACAATAATATCAAGCAAGTCATATATGATCTTGGAAAATACATGAGGTAAGTAGTGATGTTTGTTCAATTTATTGTATAGATATTATATTTGCCATTTGTTTTACTTGTTATGCAATATATTGTATATTATTTTGTAAAGTCTTGTTTATATATTTTTGCGTCTTCAATCTCTTTTAGGTGGTTGTCATCTAAAGAAATCCACAAGGAAGATATAAAATATTGGAAGAGAAAAATCCCTCATCTAATGTGTGAAATGCAAAAGTGTCTACCTTCAACTTTTTTCAATGCACAAGAACACTACCTCATACACCAAGTTGAGGAGATCGAATTGTGTGGACCTATACACACTAGGTCAATGTGGATGGTTGAGAGGCACTTGAAATTTTTGAAGGCTTTGGTTTGACAAAGAGCACATCCTGAGGGTTCTATGGTGGAGGGATATATGGTATACCAAACTATGGTATACATTACTGAATATCTTCCTAAGTTTGTAGCAAAAATCCACGTAGATCGCATTTGGGATCCCAACCCCATTAATAAATTCGAAGGGGAGCACTTGATGGGGAAAGGTAGATTGAAGAAAGTGAGAGGTAATTATAAGATGTTATTGTAGTAAATTAATTCTTCATCTTCTAAATAAATCAGTTGTAAGTGGTCTATTAATTATTTGTACAGTTGGTCGGGAGTGGGATGCACTACATTTGTATATTGCAAACAATCTTGATTGGATGATGGTGTGGATTGAACGATGTCAACATTTTGGTCGCACATTAACATGGGATGGTGTCGCTTTATTGGTTAAAGAAGCTCATCGTAATGGAGATTCCAATGTTACACAAAGGGAAATTGATTTAGCATATGGTTTAAGAGATCAACAGGTACGTATAATTTTATTAATCACCCGTATGTTTATCAACTCATGATGCAATAATTTTAATATGTTAGACATATTGTAGGTCAAACACCACAAGGCTATGTGCTGCAATGGTCATAAATTTCGCCTCAAATAGTTGGATGACACGAAGAAAACTTGTGATTCTGGGATAACTGCAGTCTTTGAGGTGACCAATATTTCATCTAGAAATGACATACATCCTCAAGAGTCTCAAAATCGATACTATGGCATTTTGGATGACATACTTGAGTGTAACTTTAATTCCTTCAAATTAGTTATGTTCGTCGTCAAATGGTATAGGCTACGACTGAATAAAAATGATCCTGATAGAACTGTTATCGAACATGATAATGGATTTACAATGGTTAATACAAGGTCATTTGAACAAGTTGGGGATGAGCCCTATGTTCTTTCAAGTCAATGTGAGCAGGTATTTTACTCAAAGGTTCTACATAAACTGAGTTGGTCATTTGTTGTTAGACATGATCCAAGAGGAAGGCCGATAATGTATAATGTGATGGAAGAAGAAGATACCGAAGAAGTAGAAGATGATATAGATGATGACCACGATCGACAATTACTCGATGATGTTCCTGATGGAAATGTACATGAAGAAGAAGCTGTTGCTGATGATGTTGTTGCTGCTGATGATGATGGTGATGGTGATGGTGTCGATGATGGTGATGATGATGACGATGATGAACACAATGACGATGATGACGACGACGATGACAACGATGACGACGATGATGATGATGATGATCATGATCATGATCATGATGGTCATGATGATGAGTTGGATGAAGAAGAAGATCAATGACATGAATGAAATGTATGAGATGCAATTATTATATTATCTATTTAATATTGATATCTTGATAGAAATTGATTTGACTTATATGGTTACATAAATAATTCATATGTTTTGAATTCTAATGCCATTACTTAATTAATTCATGATGCACCTCTAGCTATGTGATAGATGGTGATTTAAAATACATATGTGATGGATTACATGCTTATGATGATACATGTGACATTTTTTGAACTTTGTGTTTATTTATGGAATGTGGACTACTTATTAGCTATGTGATGGATGGTGATTTATGATACCCATGTGATGGATTACATAGTTATGATGATAAATATGTGATTCTTATGATGCTCAATTACATATATGATGATACATATGTGATTCTTATGATGCTTATGATACTGCAGTATTTATTGTTTATCAAATTACAAATGTAATGCTTATGATGCTCAATTGTTGGTGCAGGAACCTGAACCCCTTTGATGAGGATCCTGCACAGTGTCATGGATCGACAGGTATAAGTCAATACACCTTATAGAAATAATATTTTTTTTTAAATTACAAGAAAAACAAACTTCCTTAGTTTTTCAAACCTCAACATTAGCAACAAATCTAATACAGTTATCAACACTTGAGGCCCCAGTTGGACTTACTCAAATTTTAATCTCAACATCAACTTTATGGCTGACTTCTTCATCAATATTACCCTCATTTGCAAAATATCTCTCTCATTACCAACTAACTCTCTCATTTGATGGTGCACAAGTATCACCAAATAGGTATTTGTCAAATGTGTCTTCCTCGAGTGAGGGAAATGCAGGAATAGAATAGGAAAGTGAGACATGTAGTAGATCTCAAATAGGGAGATCAACTAGAGGTCAAAAGATTAGAAGAAAATTCAATAAATGCATAGAATTTTTTCTTGCTCAAGGGGGGTCATGTTCTTATGATGATGAGACCAAAGGTGACATTGAGGTGCCCTTGAGGTACAAACATCTATTGAAACAATGTGTACCCAAGGAACTTCCTCCAATAAACACTGATTTTTGTGCTAATGAGAGGATATATCACATAGCACCTTCGTCGTTACATGGTTTGGGCCTATTTTCCATGGATAGCATAAAGGTCTGTTACAACAAAGTTGCTGAATTGATGGAGTTTGTTGGACCTTGTTACAATTATAATGATTGGATGCAGATTGTTTGATATAAAAAAAGTATGTGTAGGTATGCATTGTCAGCCAATTATATACAACAAAAAGATAATGATCAAAGTAAACAAGTGGCTGCATACATTGATGGAAGGCCAAAAGCAACAGGGAATATTGCAAGTTTTATAAATAGTACATGACCTAGGTCAACTAATAAGCAACCCAATTGCATAGTTGAGGCACGTGAGGGAAATTGTGTGTTTGTGTGTGTGATAAAATCAATAAGTATAGGGGAAGATCTGCTAATCGATTACAATTTGAATCGTATAGATACAAGCAAAGTTACTATCATGGGGGTGGTACGTACTATATATACCATTTAAGCCAACTTCCAATTAATGAATCCAATAAACCATTGTATTATTAAGTTTTTTTGCTAAGTCTATTGGTTTCATTTTGCTAAAGTTTTTATATTTTTTCTTTGTTACAAAGCCACATGGATCCACCACATAGCACAGATAGGGGTGTAGGTCCCGACACTTCTACAGAGTAGGTAAAACTCATTGTAATTGTACAAATTAGATAGAAGCAAACTATTACATTATGATCTTTTCTTGAGTGTTTTGAAGTAATTTTGATAGTGTTAATTATATTCTTGTCACAGACGGATGTTCGGGATAAGGGAAAGGAACCTGCAGTACCTCAGCACCTCCATAAGGATGTGGGGCGCTCGACAGTGTTATGCGCTGATGACATCGCACTTAGCGCAAACCCTATACAATTTGTACAAAAGAATATTAGAAAAATTAGATAAGAGATTGTTGATTTGGCAACCATTAGCCCTCAGACTGATGAGATAGTAGAGAGGGTGCAACTATTGTTGCAGATAATGGAAAACTTGCAAGTAAGCAGTAATGAAAGCTTTAATCATAACAAAAGTTCAATAATGGTTTATATTTTTTTCTCTTTTATGTCATTAACTAAAATATGTATGTGTTGTTTTTACAAAAATTTATAGGGCCTCATCATCTTGGTGGCGATGATCAGGGTATTGTGGGTAGTTCAGGTGATGACCATGTTCTATATATTAAAACCACTCCTTTGGACTTGTGAACTTGTTTTTTTAATGTTTTACATATTTACTGTATTACTCTTCAAGTGTTGACATGGGTCTGAGGTCGACCCCAACTGTATTGCCAACTGCAATGTTGGCAACACGTAGCATGTAGACATCGTTTGTTGCATTGGCTCATGTTGACCCACCCACTGGTGGTAGATCCCTCTTTTTCTCTCTCTTTCGTTATGTGTTTATTACCCTTGAAAGTGTTCTTTCTTGGAGGCATTTCATAGTGGATTCATTTACTGTGGCAGGAGATGCACATGAGGATGCGCCAGAGGTGAGTACTGGTGATAACATACCATCATTTCCTGGATCTTCCCGTATTGTTAGTACGGGAACATTGCAGGCCACATTGGTGGTGAGCAACGAAGAATTGATTCCCTTGAAGATACAGAAGGTTCCAGGTACTTTAAAATTATTATTATATATAGTCTAATTGTAATTTACTTATTGATCACTCATTTTGGACTAATGATCCCATGTTTTTTTTGCAGGAAAAAATATTTTTTTATAAAAATCTTAATGACATTACGTTGCAGATATTTGAGCCCACCATACGTAAAAGGTGGAACATCATACATGAACTAACCCTTATCCACTATTTTGATTTCATATCATTGCTAGAATAGTTTTCATTTTATCCATTTCTTGAACTATATCAAAGGTAGCTTCAGTTTCTTTCTAAATCTAACAGGTTTGTTTTTGCTTTAAAGGTGGAATGACCAAGAAAAAAAGTTAAAAGATGAACTCACAAACCCTATGGTAGGGTTGTTTGGAAATGACACATTCGACAAGACTAAGCTCCTGGAAAAAGCTGGTACATATCTAAAGTATGTGAGGGACCAATACATGACACATTTAGAGAAGAACGTAAAGTATGAGCACCCCCCCCATGATTCTAGAGAGGGAGTGGAAGGACCTGATTTTGGATGCAAAGGAGAGAATTGAAAGGAAAAAAGGAAATACACCACCAGACACCAGAAGAAGGTATGTGATACTATTAAGAATGTGAATATGTACTAATTATTCATTATATTTATATAATCTAACATATTTCAAATTTTTCATAGATTGAGTGACACGTCAAAGGCAACCAAGGAAAGACAAGAAAAGCATGGGCAACACAAACTCGGCTTTGGTGGTTATATGAAACTTGCTGCACGAATTGTAAGAATCGGTAAATAAAGTATCACATCAAAATATTTATAAATTGTAAACAATTTTTTTTTTATCAAACAATACAAGCAAAATTCACAATACTAAGCAAAAATGTAGGGCTCTGAATTCAATAGAGCCCCCACAGAAGATGACAAGAGAATTGGCTACTCGCAAGGCTATATAGCCATGGCTGAATGGCTAAGAGAATTGAGTGGACAAACATGAGATTCTGATGCATCTGTCACAACGGTAATTAAGCTAAATGAAAATTATTTCAAATTGAATACTTAACCAATAATCTGTTTGATGTTAAGTTTCAACATAAAGTGACTATATTTTTTTTAAATAAGCAAGCAATGATAACACTGCGTGTGACATTAGAATGCAGCATGATAATCATGGAACAAAACCTGTACATGAAGGTCCGAATGTGCATCCTAGTAGTGGAGGTATTCATTTGCTATTCAAATTTTTTATGTAATTATTAATACAATTAAACATCTTAAATTGAAAATTAGTGTAGTAATTAATGTAACCTTTATTGTTAATATTTTAGAGCATGCAGTCAGTGGTGACCAAGTGGAGCATGATCCGGGTAGACAACATCGGGAACATGATGTTCCCCAATCTGGTAAAGAGGACCACTATTATTCCTTTAAACAAATTTAATTGCAATTGGTGTATTGATTAATGTAACGTTTCGTATTTCAACTCCAGAGGATCTAGAGGGTGTTCAACATGTCAAGGTTGAGGCTAGACAAAATGATGT
This sequence comes from Cryptomeria japonica, assembly GCF_030272615.1. NCBI lineage: Eukaryota > Viridiplantae > Streptophyta > Pinopsida > Cupressales > Cupressaceae > Cryptomeria > Cryptomeria japonica. Next base: position 588,457,245 of record NC_081412.1, on the reverse strand, counting down.
GGAAGATGATGTGGCCCCATCAGGTAAAGAGTGTAACGGTTGTGTTCTTTAAATTAATGAAATACTTGTAACAATAATTAAAAAATGTTTTGAATTTAACCCAATTCTTTGTTATTGCAGAGGACCCCCCTTTGGTTCAACATCCTTGTCCTTTGTATAGGACTAGGCATACATCAAGAGCATGAGAAGAGGGCAGAACATCCCAAGATGGGGGAAATGATGAAGAAACCGATGTTCCACTTAGTCTTTTCATAGCTTCAAAGAAAAAACAAAGAAAGAAATGATTGTAATCTACCTTATTTGATAATGACTGATTTTTATGTGTTAATGAATGCAATTATGTGCTAATGAATGTTCATGAATGATATGTGTTGATGATTATTGATGAATGTTGCATTTTAATGAAAGTTAATGAATTTTATGTGTTAATGAACGTTATGTGATAATGAATGAATGTTATATTTTAATAATGGATGAAAGAATGAATGAATGTTAGATGTTAACGGGGAATTTAGAGTGATGTTAGAGGGAGGGGGGGAGGGGCCAAATGAGCTTCCACCTTCACGTGGTTGGCCCTGTTAAGTAGAGAATATTAAACTATTCTCAAAACAAAGTGAAGCTCAATAAGATAACACTTTTCAATATTTCATTATGTTGCATAGTTAAGTAGGCCTCCCAATGAAGTGGATCTCATAGACACAAAGAATCCTATATAGAGAATCATTGAGAGCCTTTGAAGAAGCAAATTTGAACTTTGATGAAGCAATACATGATGGAGGAATATCTTGCAAGAGGAAATCAAAGTCATTATGGTTGCATCTAGATCTGAAATGTGGTCTACTTTTCAAAAAAGTAAAGATGCTTGATATGAATGTGTCCTAGTGGGGTGAATCTAGAAGACATATAATCCTATTACAAAGAATCATGGAAAGTTATAGAAGAAGCAACTTTTAATTCTGAAGTAGTAACGTGTATAAGAGACGTTCTCTTTTGTAGATGGAGTATCAAGAGGAGGATCACTAGTCCATGGACCATGTCATTGTTGTTAAATACCTATGCTTTTGTTCATAGTCACTTGGTGTAGGAATGAATTCAATGAGATAGGGTAGGAGATCCTACATAATGTAATTTTTCACTATCCCTTGTTTCAAGTTCAAATGGTTCTCTGAATTTATCTTGACAATAGAATGTCGGAATTTAATACCATAATCCATGATAAAAAACTGCCAAAAATGGAAATTTATCTTAGTTCGCAATTACAAAATGCTTTTGTATAGGCCTCTTGAAGATTAAGTACATCAAATTGAGACTTTATAAATTGAGTGCATTTATTATCAATCTCCCAAATTCTTCAATGGTCTCCAAACCTTGTGAATTTTTTATGTTTATTTTAACTCAAATATGTATGGTATAGGCATATCATTGGTTGTGTGATTTTTTTTTTCCTTAAATGCTTCTACGACCAAAAGAGACAAGTTTTAGATGAAAATGGGGTCTTATGGGCCTTTTTGACACAATGGTAGGTTCTTTAGACCTAAAAGTGCCCCAACAAGTAGTCGATTCCCTTAAGTTACAAACAAATCCTTGTTTGTGAGCATGCTTCTTGATCTCCGATTTTGGTGGAATGAAAGATAATATTGAATTTCTCAAGCCTTTTGGATGCTTCGAAACCACCAAAAAAAAGCTACTTTGATCATTGAAATGTTGTAGTGACTTGGATAAAAAAAGAAAACTAAGTCTAAAAGAAGTTAGTTTTTTCTTGTCAAATTGTTTTCAATTTTCAAATCATCCAAGGATGCAAGAGGAGTATATTTTGTTATGACAAGTTTAAAAAAAAACTTAGAATCTTTTGAAACCATTGAAACATGGGGACACCTTCCCCCCCTCCAAAATCCCTATTTTTTTAGGATGCAATACTTAGGGGAAACATCCCCTTGCCACACCACTTAGGGATGTCCTAGGGACTCCAAGGAGTCTCTTGACCATCTTGAGGATGCCTATGAGTCTCCCATGGCTCCCAATTAGAAACTCCAATTCTAAACAAAAATGGTGAAATTATTGTGAAAATTTCATCCGTATTAAAGGTTTGGCAATGCCCCCTAACCTTGATGGTGGCTTTGCCCCAAACCCCCCACAAGGGGCACTACCCATTGACCCCAAACCTCTACCCACCATTCTTATTGTTAATGGAAATGCCCCCTAACCTTGATGGGGGCTTTGCCCCAAACCCCCCACAAGGGGCACTACCCATTGACCCCAAACCTCTACCCACCATTCTTATTGTTAATGCAATCGTTTCCATTTTTTTTATGTTGACTAGTTTAAACACTTAGTATGCCAAAGTTTCATCTGCAATTCTTATACTTATTCTTAGTTTGTTCCCAAAGTTCCAAAACTCTACCATCATTGTTAATGTTCAAATATCATAAATTTGGACTTGTTGAAAAAATTTACAACCTTTGCCAATATCCTCCCCACTTGTGCCAAAATGGGAACCTTTGGAATAGGGAATGGACATTCATTTAAGCATAAGGGAATATAGCTGAGATCATTGGGATCCACATCTTTTCTTGTGTTTTCATCTATTACATAAAGCCACTAGTTCTACGATTTTATTTATGTCTTCCTAGGCAACTATTATGTCTTTGACATTCAGTTTTTCTCAGCTTTCTTCAATTTAGAGAAAAAAAGAAAAAGACTAGGTTAGATGGAGGAAAATATAAATCCATGATTTGGGTTAAATCTAGGTTACTGTTATATAAACAAAACAATGTATCTTTCTATGGAAAAGTTAAAAGTTAAATCATCTGCACATTCTGACTATTCATGTGGGAGGATTGCCCATGTTAAGAACCATACACATCTACTTTAATGGTGTTCTTAAAGATACTTTGTCCCCATGTTCCAACTTTCAGCTCTGATCTTTTCATCTATGTTGCTCAGTTTTTTAATTTTTTTGTGAGTGCTTTGTAAAATTGATTTCTATGGTTTGAAGATTTCACAACATTATTATCTTTGCGAATCTTCCAACTCGAGCTTGAAAACTCTATTCCAGCTAGAAAATCTCTTAGTATTTTATTTTGTTTTAAGATAGAAAATTGAATTTGTAACTAACAAATATTATGGTTTCAATGTTCATAGGTTATCTTTACTATTAAGTTAAGAATTCCCTCAAACTCCAGGATTTTATCAACATTTGAGGTAACACAATCGCTGCACTTTTTAAAACTTTGATGTTTTGTTTCTTAATTTCTGAGATTAAATTCTATATTTAAAGCACTACTATGCAACATGATTGCACAAGATTGATGCTCATAAAAGTTTACATTGTACAGACTTTAGGCAAGGTACTGGAAATGTTTATATATTCATAACATGTCATGGAAATAAACTTCATAGTGCTGAGGTTGACTCACTTATTCTTTCTTATCAATAAGTTGATTATCTATTCTTTCTTATAATAAGTTTTATCTTACCGAAGCTATCATGCATTAACAGACAGGACATCAAGGATAATTACATCTGCATCAAGGAAAGTAGTTCAATCAGCATCAACACTCATAAGAGTAGATCAACTCCTAATATATATATCAACAATCAGGCAAACAGATCAGATATGAAATTATTGTTTACTGCAGGCAATAGTAATCTTACTCCATTTGTGGTATGCAGCATAATAGTACTCTTATGATTAATTATTCTCATATAGACATAGATAATTATATGCAATGCAATATTATACTTGATACATAACCTCCCCTACATTGGATATAAGAAATAATATTGAATATCTGATTCTTAAATTGCTGCAATCCATGACTTCTCATCAAGCTTTTGCACATTGAGATTCGAACAAGGATCCTATACACCATCACTAGAGTTTATCAACAAGAGAAGATTCACCTATTGATCCTTTGAACTGATAATTCTTGATTGCCTTTTTGACTCATCGTGCTTTGTAATGGTGATTATCTTATTTATGGCTTGATGGATATTGATCTCTCTCTCACAAATGTTTCAACTAATCTTTGATGAATACAAACCCTTCTCTTTTGTTGAGTGCAAATATCATGAATGCATTTATTTTTCTTAACTATCCATAATGACATTTTCAAATATCTGAGACTACACTTAGGCTTGTTGTCTCTTGATTCTTCATTGGACTGTGGTTTCTTTGATAGTTCTTTGTAGCTTTGTATTTCCTTTATGGTGGCAGACCTCATGCAATGTTTTCACCTTTAAAACCAACACTAAACCTTTCAACAACCATCTTCATAGACAGTTTGATATCAAATTGTGATACAACATTAATCATTTCACCACTGTTATCAATTATATTTTTGCATGCTCAGTGTCCATGCCTTCATTATGCTTGAGTTGATGACTGCTGCAACTTTATTACTGTCAAATCTGCTTCATGATGTCTTATATGCATATGACATAATGCTAACCTATTTATTAGTGCTATAGACTTTTCACTTTGTGTCATGGCATCCTTTTATCTTTCATCAAGATCTGGGGGTGAAGAAAATAATTATGACACTAAATACCTATGACCTTGCACTATGAACTGCCCTTGCACATCTTCTAGAACTTCATGGGCTATGGAAATACTGTGATTTTGACCTTTCATAGCCTTTTGGTTCTTTTTTGGGCTGCTAGATTGTTGTCTCTGATCTGACTGTAGACCTTGGTGCTTCATATTTATTGTTCTCTCTTGAAAAGACTCAGATTAGGACCTCTATTCATGCTTTGACAGTGATACTTGACACTGTCATCTCCATATCATGGCCATTGTCATTCATCAAATCTCATATATTGCTGCTCTCAATGTTATACCTATCATTTATCCATGTTGAAGACTCTCACACACCTTCTAACACTATCTTAGACTTGGCTTTTGCTATTTAATACAACATAAGACTTTGATGCTCTCAAATTGTTCTTGAAGCTTATATGGCTTGGTTCTGATCCTTATAAGCTTTTAGACTGATTTAGGCACTATGATCTCACTGTAAATTTATCATTTATTGGTTGTTCTTTTGTTGATAGTGACATTTATCGCTACTTTCATCTAAGGCAATCACTTCTTGATAGTCAAAAGGTTGCCCATCAATTAGTTTTCATTGTCTTTAGCTTCTTAAGACCTCTTATTTATTGATAGAGAAACACAATAAATTCTTCAATAATTAATCAAACCTACTCAAATAGAGAAGGAGCTTCTTCTAAAGTTGACAATGATCCCATACTCTAAGAAGAGGATTTTGATTTCTTATCCATGTTGATTGTTACAAGTCCTATGAGCTGTTCATGTGGCTATAACAGTGAATGTTACTACAAAAATTCTAAAATCCACCTTTCTATTTCAATGTAACCCTATCACTTGTAATTTTCTGTTGTGATTGTCTTTGTGTTTTGAACCGTAAAAAAACTCTTATCATTGTCTTTTTAATTCAAAACCCTTCTTCATTACAAGCTCTAAGTAATCTATTCCTTGCCATACTTATGATTATCTATTAATGCTATTCAAGAATTGGGGAAAACCTAGACACTATTATCTGTAGATAGGAATTTGGAATTCATCAAAGCAATAGACATTAAACTAGCTCAATCACAAAAACTAAATTGCAATGATAAGAAATCCTAATTACAATTAATAAAGGCATGAAGATGAAATACTACAATAAAAATCAAACCAAAGCCTGTATCTCCTTCATTGTTCCTCCATTGTTCTTCTTTCACCTTCCAATTTGATGTTGTTCTCACCTACAAAGTGCATTTGCAAGTGGAAAGCAAGTTGTTGATGAAATTTGTAGCATAAGGTTACTCAAAAATGTGATTGATTCTCTGAAAATATGATTAGATCCTCTGAAAATGTGATTAAATGATCCATTGATTGAAGAAACTCATCCAATTTATAGACAAATTGCAGAGATGACAAGATTAGTATGAAGAGATTTGAAAGGAAATTTCAAATCAAGGATGACAAATATGACAAATTATGACAAGATTGACATGCAAGATTGATTGATTGACAAATTATGAAAAAATTGACAAGATTGCTATGCAAAATTGATTGATTGACAAATTATGACAAAATTGAAATGCCATTCCCATGAATTTAGGGGAAATATTAGAAAATTAGGTTTAGAAATGATGAATTAGAAATTAGGAAATTAGAAATTGATGAAAATTAGGTAAATTAATTAATAATTTTTCATTCATTAATTAATTCACAAAAAGAGGGGGAATTACTTAGCCAATTAAATAAATATTTAATTGTGACAAGAAGACTTAGGATAAATAAAAAAATTGTTTAACCTAGAGGGAAAATGACAAATAAGATTAAATGAACAAATCATAAAACCCTAGAAGATGAATTAGAAATGCAAGGATGACAATTAGGTCTTGACAAAAGATAATTGATGTAGGGTTGATCATGATTCTGATTTTGATTGACAAAGGACCAGTGTTGCTAAATGATTGAGATTGATTGACAAAAATCAATGGCAAATTGACCAAGATTAACAAAGAAATCAAATTGATAGGTACCAATTGACGAGGAACAATGACTAATTGATCCAAATTGACACGATTGAAAAGGACAACGATCGATGACAAATCAATCACAAAATGACAAGATTGACAAGTTGATAAGGATCGATGATGAATCAATCACAAGATGACAAGATTGATGAGGATGAGGATCAATGACAAATCGATCGCTAGATGACAAGATTGACAAGAGGACAAAACCCTAATTCTATCATTGATTAGGATTGACGATGTTCAAAATGATGATAAATGAGCACGCACATTGATGCGACAGGATAAGATCGACCAAAATCATGACTGAAGATTGTTATCGACAAGACCAAATTTGAAAGCGAGAAAAATGAAGAATGCAGAAGAAGGACTTGATGCTCGCAAATGATAAAGAACAAGTGCACAACATAGAAGAAATGTTAATGCGACGCAAAAACCCTAAAATAAGGCAATGTGCAAATGTTAAAGTATGACTCCGCAAGCGTTGACCATTTATAGATGTCTACATTTTGCCCCTCTTTAAGACAATGCGATTTTAAGCATTGTTTCAAAGAACAATAATGAAAATGCCCCAGACAATAACAATGACATATGCATGCCCCCTCGAGGAATTGGCCAGAAACATCCAAAAAAGAGGCCAATTAGTCGATAAGAATAATAGAAAATGATAGGTTTGAACATATCAAGAATTGAAGGTCGGATGCATGAATTACAAGCAATAGAAGGTGCAAAAGACCATGACCAGCATAAGATGAAGAGAATGCATGTCCATCTAGGCACTGACAAATAGCTATATAGGAGACAAAGAGAATGAAAAGAGTTCATTTGCACTGGCCAAAGTGGAGGAATTGTTGCTCTGGAAAAGGACACTTGCATAGAGATGGCAAAAATTCCAATGGAAGATCACCTCGGGGAACGCGTACACACCTACAGACGACTAGATGATGCAGGAGCAGCGGTGAGTAGCTCAAATACCCATATGTCAAATTTCATGAATTTTGCTTGATTGCGAGACATTGCGGGGCCCATAGGGAATGGAAAAATGGACATCTGCGCCTATGTGGGTGCATTCTGTGCTTGTGTGAGGATGTTCTGTGCTTGTGTAGGGTACACAGGCACAACTTGAGGTTGCACAGGCGCAGGATAGGGTACACAGGCGCAGGTGTGTATTGAAAACACCAATTTGACCTAAAACAGTGCGTAGATGATCCTAAAAAGAGGGATAAGGGTAGGATAGGTCAAAATAGATAAGAAAAACCCTGATTTGTGCATGAAACAAGGAAATGCAGCCCTTAGGAGAAAACCCTAAAATTGACAAAGTGTGCCCCAATTATGATGCAGAGTCGACAGTATCCATTGATTACACGGGAGAACAGACCCAACTGCTTCATGTTGCGACATAGACTCAAGAGTACAGACAGAGATACATTAGCAAGACTTGGATTATACTATATTACATTCATGCCTGAGATTAGGGCAAACACAGGACTGCTTACCGCATTGGCAGAGCGATGGCATTCAGAGACTTCTTCTTTCCATCTGTCGACTGGAGAGACGATGGTGACACTAGAGGACGTGTGGCGTATCCTTCACATTCTGATTCATGGGGAGATGATAGTATATGGCCCAACGATAGGGAGAGATGCTTTGTGCAGATTATTCGAGTGTGATGCAGATGATCTAGATATCGTAGAGAGGGAGATTGGCTAGGAGACCATGGTAGCAGAGTACGATCAGTGATATATGGTGATAGCATGCCTAACAGTAGGGGACAGACAAGGACATGGATTCCCTATTGGATGGGGAAGAGAGCTAGAGCGGATGGCGATAGAGGGGACTGTATACGCATGGGGACCATGTGTGCTTGCTATGCTATATTTTTAGCTACATTAGATAGGATATCGGAGGGTGCAGACTTTGAGGTGTGGGGTCACACTATTACAGGTACGGACATTTGAGCACATAGCCATATGTCGACCGATTGCAGAGAGATAGGTAGTACCACATCGACCATATGTATATTGCTATTGGGGAGCACTGAGATAGGGTCCATTCAAATACATATTGTATTGGCGACATGAGCTAGATAGATTGAGAGAGTTCACATGGAGGCCATATCAAGATTTCCCTGGATGGTTAGATGATAGTGATGAGCTACCGTATTACAGATAGGAGAGATACCTGATTGGGCGACCAGTGAATCACCAGAGAGTGATTGAGATATACCTACCAGAGAGAGTTAGATGACAGTTTGGAGAGAGGCAGGATGTACTGATAGGGACTGCACACTTTGCCCGATCTCACAAAGAGACGAGTCAATGGGGGAGGATGATTCAGCCACACATAGCATATGCTAACTTCACACAGCTACAACAGAGACAGTGGGATTGGAGATCATATGTGGTGGATGTCAGGACGACAGAGGAGTATGAGAGATGGTTTGCATGATGATGGCCTATGCCATTGACAGATCCTGATATTCCGGTACCTAGGAGACAGGAGGACTTCCCACTCGTTGGAGAGGAGGAGGGAGATGATGAGGATGACGAGGATGACGAGGATGGAGGTGATTAGGATGAGGAGGATGATGAGGATATAGGGAGTGAAGAGGATGGAGATGATGAGGAGGATGAGCCAGATCTAGCCGATTAGGAGTCATTGCAAGATATACCCATAGAGCCAGAGACAGCTAGCATAGAGGAGATGGAGATATGTAGGGCCACCATAGCAAGTCAGCATGATCACATTGTGACATTAGAGAGACAAAATGCTATCTTAAGGATAGAATAGGATCAGTTCAGAACATAGATAGCTAGACTGACAGAAGCTCGAGATACAACAATAATGCAACAACAACAAGCAGAGCAGAGAGTGACTCAGTATATTGGGTCGATTAGGGATGCTAGTACACGTGAGATGGCACAGATGTTGGTAGAGACCGAAGATGAGATACACCATTAGAGGACACTATATGAGAGTGTAGTTCCACCAAAGCAGAGGGAAGTGACATATCGGTCACGGTTGAGGACAGAGAGCAGGCCACATTCTCAGAGGTCAGTGAGTAGCATGGGGGTGAGTGGACCTAGGAGACCACCACAGCCAGGACCCGGACAGGAGGGACATCATCCTTGAGACATGGTAGGGATGAGGAGGACAAAGGGAGCACCTAGTGATAGAGGCATGTGCTCCTTATGACAGAGACATATATAGTGTGACATTATGTATTTAACCTGCGAGCCATACTTAGGACAGACAGTCCAATTTTGTACTCCGATATTGTTTTGATATATAATATGATATGCAGCTATATGATGGGATGCAATGTGTTATGGCTTATGTTTGCTTTCCATGTATGGATGGCTTATGCACTGTTTATGTACTAATGGTATTTATGTTTTTGGATGCATTTATAAGATGAAATGGATAAAATCCTTGATATTGGCTTGATATAATGCAAATGTACTAATCAATGAATGCAAGATGCAGCTTATGTTTTTTGGAGTTCAGAGAACTAGACCGAACTGACTGCCCAGACTAATGGAAGAAATTAGACAGAGGACAGTTAGAGATGAAGAAAAAAACTTTCTTTCACCAGTGCATAGAAGTAGGTGAGAACCTTTATTTAATGTAGCAAAGTAGATGTAGAGCATCATGGCATTGAAGGCCATAGCTGAAACACAACCCCTTTTGCAAAAAAGATAGACACATCGCACACAAGGAATGAGTGAATCATCCTAGGGTGCATACATCAAGGGTCGAGGTATGTGTGGCGTTCACAAAGCAAACGCACTTATCATAGACACCTAATGATATAGTTGCCCCAGTTTGTGACAAACATTCCACAAACAGCAAACACAACAAAAAATGGAAAGGGACCATGAACCATCCCAGTAACTCTAAATCACTCAGTGACATCATCGAGCAACATAGGAACATGATCGAAGCCAAAGATAAATCAATAAAAAGATAAGACTCACAAATTCAACCAAGTCAAACAAACAATCTGGTCGTCATTGTCAAAAGTGAAAAACAAGAATGATCATGCCGTCTGGTTCCAAGGAATGCGGTACCCCGTCTAAGATAGGACACAGTCTAGTTTCGAGTATACCACACCCTGTATAAGACCCATGATAATAATGACAAGGACAAATGATATTGATGTTGATTGATTGATATGACAATTTTGATCAGTTTGCATGTCTGGTTTGATTGAAAAGTTCATCTATTAATGCATGATTTCATTAAAGCGCAGTGTTGTAACATGTTATCTGTTTGTTGTCTACACAAATGTTTGATCGATTATCGTTGGATGTATGCTCAGTGATCTGTCTATGCACAAAAGGTACCATTTATTCACAAAATGCAAAATGCCAAAGGAATTGTTTTTGGATTTTGATGTTTTGAAATTTTTTTGTTCATTTTTTTAGGACTTTATTTGACTTTTTAGGGATTTTTTTAGGACGGTATTTGATTTTTATGATTTTTTTCAGGACTTTATTTGATTTTTTTGGATTATTTCAGGACGTTTTTTCAAATTTTTTTTTGGATTCTTTTAGGACATTATTCAATTTTTATGATTTTGCCCCCAGTGTCTAGCAAGGCAAGGAATATGACAGGTGAATAAATAAGCTCTCTAAAATGTTGGTGGATAGAGGGAAGACAAAGGCCTTTTATCATGGAGACAATACAGATGCAATTTTTAAGGGCTATTGCATGATGGGACAAGAGATTGGATATGACAATGTAAAGCAGGAACATGGCATGAGGGACATGTCAAGAAGGTTTTGAAAAACATGTTTTGCATTTCACGTCCTTATGTCAGATCAAGATCAAGGAATGAAAAAGAGTGTAAGGATAGTGATAAGATATGGATAGGATAAGCAAGACCAAGAGTGGATAAGGGACATGGACTGAAGGTCGGGATAGGATACGAGATAGTGGTAGAAAGTTGCAATAAGCTAGGGAATATGGATGAAAGGGTATAATAAGAAAATGGATAAATGACCAAAAGCTATGATGGACTAAAAGCTGCAAACAAGAAGCATGATGTTCATGAAGGTCCTAAGCCTTGTCAAGATCAAAGGTGGAAAGGGAAACTGGACATGAGGGACAATAGGATATGAAGGGTAATGAGAGGGGTTCGATAGGATAATGGAACAATGAAGGACAAAAGGATATGATAGGATAAAACCTATCCCCAAGTACGGTATGCAAGAAGTTCATAGATTACACATGATGCCTGTTTGCCAGGTTTTCATCACAGTACTTGCCCAAGGCGCCTGTTTGCTAGGTTTTCACCAGTGGATGAATTATTTTTGCTTTGCTTTTGTTCTTTTGTCTTTTTTTTTCACTTTTTTTTTTTTTTGATTTTGACATTTTAGTTGAAAATGGACACATGATAGGGGATGGAAGAAGGACTCAAACATATTTTTGTTTGGATAGTAGCCTTGAAAAAAAAATAGACCATGACCTTTAAAAGTATGCTCAAAGACGTTGGTAGGATAAGGACATGGAAAATAAGATGAAACTAAGGCAAGGATTTATGTAAAGGATTGGACCAAATGGATCGGAGGATGAAAAATATGCATTGGATAATGGATAGGGTATTGGAAGAATTATGCTTGAGTGGATAGAAATGTTGGCAAGATTGACATTGGCACATACCTTGAGGGGTGATGGACTGATGGAGGAAAAATGTATTTTGGATATTGAGATTTGGATGGAGGAATAGCTTGGGATTTTAGGACATAAGGGCCCAAAATGTATGAAGAAGGTGATGGAGGAATAGACTAGGAAGGTTTGGATGGAGGAATAGCAATTTTAGATGCCAATTTTGATGTTTCTTTAGGCTTTTGTGGTTCCTTGGAGTGCATTGCTTGCACAAGGGATTTAGGAACCCATACATATTTTAACTTTTGTTTTTGATTTTGCTTGGTGGGCCTTTGTGGCCTTTTAGATATTTCTTTTTCTTTAGAGATCATATTTTTCTTTGTTTTGACATGTCGATTATATTGGACATGTTGATCCTTGAATACATGTGGGTTTCTCGACTTATGACGTTTATACTTGACATCCAAATTGCTTGGAGGGGGAAAGGAATGCATGGATGGATATGAATGAAATGGACTTCTTTTGGATTGATGAAATTTACTCAAGGATGTGTGCCTTTGCTGACCTTGCATAGAGGATGAAGGGATATAAGAACCTAAGATGGATGGAAGGGATGATGGGGAATGGATATGTTTGGATTTTGATGGAGGGATACCAACGTCTTGAGAGTGAGTTGTGTAGACATGACCCTTAAGATCTTCTTTGATATGGAGGGGTTCTTTCTCATGAAGGTCTACCCCTTTGCCTTTATGAATATCTTGACTTGTAGGATACTCTTTTCTTTGGGAAGAAGACACGAGTCCATTATGAGGTGGATATGATATGAGAGAAATAATGAGATCTTGAAGTGGATCGGATTGCACCAAAGTGGAAGAACCCATTATGCATGTCGAGGGTTCATGAACATCTTGCACTGACACGTTAGATTCATGAGGGGGATTAGGATCATGAGGGGGGCGAGGATTGTGTAGTGGACATGTTTCAATGATAGGCTCTTCAAGAGATGGAATGGGAGAAATAATGGGATCATCAAAAGAAATGGTATCTTGGAGTGTATATGGAGTATTAAGACGTGGAGATGGAGGAACAAGTGGATCTTGTGGAGGATCTAAAGGAATGATTTGATCTTGACAAGGAGAAAGATCATTGGAATCCTCTTTAAAGGTTCTTTGCTCTTTACTTTTAATGGGATCATCGGAAAGGATGGAAGGGATATCTTGAGCTTTCTTAGGAAGTGGAATGCCAATGGGATTTGAAAGGACATTGTGTTCTTGGATAGAATGGATAGGAATAATGGAATCATTGCGAGTGTCTGGGGAAATGGGATCTTGGTCAACAATTGGATGGGATGATAAGGTTTCAAGATCTTGATCTTCATCTATTTCAAGACATGTTTCTTCATGCTCTAAATTATCCTCTTGACATGGGGTTGGACTTTAGATATGCATGGGGGATTTTGGCAAGGGATTAATGCTTTGGCATGAAGGGGATGGAATTTGAATGTGACTCTAAAAGAGAAGCATTTGATGGCATTAAATCTTGCATTTCAAAATAGTACAAGGGATTTGTATAAATGAATTGATTATCCTGGCAATCAATTATGGATAGCCCTTGGATAATTTCATCCTTGGGTGTATTGTTTGATGAGGACAATATGGAAGGTTCTTGTGAAACTTCTAAAGGTGTAGGGATAGATGCCATTGGAGAGTCAATTTGTTTGTGGGGGGATAAGGCATTGCTAGATAGAAGTGTATTATCTTGATCTTCCTCAAAGAACTCACTTGGTAGTTTCCTTAAGATCCTTGCAATAAAGCCACCTTTCTTTTGAGGTTTTGACATGATTGGATCTGGAATTTGAACTTGGTTTTGGTTTGATGTCATGTTTTGATATTGGACTTGGTTCAATTGTTCCGACATGTTTGAAACTTGGGTTGGTGTGTGCTGCAACCTTTGTTTTTGAATGTTTGGTTGTAGTTGTTGACATTGATATTCCACCATTGGTTGAACTATTTGTGGACATTGTATAGTTGGTTGGACATATTGTTGAAATCGAACCATTGGTTATGTTGGTTGTATATGTTGGATCATTAGTTGTGTCTGTTGGATATGTTGTTGATTTGAGATTTGATTGAATGAAATTTGACCAAATGAATTTTGATTTGGGACTTGATTGAAATTTGTTCTTGTTTTTTGAAATTGTTTCATCATCTCTATTTGAGAGATGAGAGCTGGTATGTCTGATCGTTCGATAAGAGCTTTTACATCAATTGGCTCAAATTTTGGGTTTGGACCTTGAAATTTTTAAAATGTTTTGGACATTTGGGATCTAATCTTCTCACTATTTTTCACTTTTTGTTCCAAGATCTCTTTTTCTCGAACTAGTTTTTCCTCTAGTTTTTGTATTTGGAGCCCTATTTCATCATAAAAAGTTTGACCAATATTGCCTTGTTGTTGGGTTGGATATAATTGTGATTGCCTTGGATTAAAATTCGATTGCATTGTCGATTGATACGTCAAACTTTGTTGCATCATTGGTGCTTGGAACCTTGTTTCAATAGACATGTCACTATGCAAATGCAATATTTTTTGGGGGATTTTTTATTTTAAAAGGATGATGTATGATATGCAACTAAATGCAACCTAAATAGATGAAAATGCAATCTATGGCAAGAATGCAACCTATGTTTTTGTTGTTTTTTAAGATTTGGACAAACTTTTTGGAATGCAAACCTAAAGACTCAACCTTGGGAAGTTGAAATGAAGCCAATACCTTAAAGGACAAAGGACCAAAGGACAATAGGACAAATTGACAATGTCTCACCTATATGCTTGGATACTAAGCTAGGTTTGACAAAAATGATATTAATAAAAGGACAAATTTTTAGACCAGGTCAAGACTCCCTAACAACAACTTAGGGTATTATCCAAAGTTTTGATTTTCTAAGTTCGACAAATCAAATTTTTGAGACTAAATGTAGGAAGGCAATGATTATGACAATGACTCAGGATATGACATGAAAATGATGTATGCAACCTATGCAACCTAAATGAAAATCTGTCTTAGATATGACAATGAGATGCAAACTTAGGGAAATGATTTTGAGCCTAAGTGCAAAATGAGGACGCTTGCAATGAAAAGGACTAAAATGAGGGGAGATGACAATATGCCCTAAGACCTAAGTTGGACTATGCAAAACCTAGCCTAAAGTGACATGAATTTTGAAACAAAGATATTTAATGTTTTGACAAGCCATGTTCAAATGTTGGATGAATACTTGGATGAATTTGGACCTTTGTTCGGATTGTGTTTTGAGTTGAATGTTGTTGATTTGGAAAATCCAAGTTGATTATGAGCACTTTTGAAAGTTTGTTTTTCTTTTGACAATCACGGAAGACAAAATGTTTGTTTGACTTTGACTCAAGAAAATCAAGCACATTCACAACAAATCCTATGGCTGGCAAGGACAATATTTGTTGAATCCTCTAACCATAAAATACAACACTTAGCTGGATAGCTAGACACTTGGTAGCACTGGCTCCCCCTTACAGTGCACTCACTTCTCGGGCATACCAAGCTTCAAGTTCAAGGGGCATCACTTCCCAAGAACTTGCTATCTTTAACTAAGGAGTACATGAGAGGTGTCTTCGGCATGCGTGTATCACAATGTTTGAGCCAACAGATAGAAGGATTTTGGCTTCTAAAAACAATAGATTCTAGTAAGGGCTTCTGTTCGGGTGGGTATTGATCTGACGAATAAATCGTCGCAATACCATTCAAGCACCCGTTGTCTACAACTTTCGTTGCATCCATAGTTATTTAGAGTGGTTTGGAAGAGCTTGGCTTTAGCCCATCACCACTTAGGGTCGATCCCTCTCACTAATGCCTATGTGAAGTGCCGAGCAAATCAGGAGGTAGGCCCAATTCTAAGGGTTAAAACATGCAAACAAATTAAAAGCAAACAAACCATGCATGGTGTTCATTAACCTTTAAGAAACTAAAATGTGCAACTACTTTAAAAATCACATGCAAGATGTTTTAATAAAAGTCTTTGACCGCGTCTTGCATAAGATTTGTTAGCAGTTTCATTTTTTTGTCTTCATCACACGTAACGCCAAGGTGTTTCACAGAGAATCAATACCAAAGAAAAACCAGAATATAAGAACAGAATGAAAACAAAGTAATTTGCAAGTAAAAACATTGGTTTCACCTCTATTTCTGGCCTTACACAGGCGCAGAATGTCTCAGCACAGGTACAGAATGCCTTGACATAGGTGCAGGTCTCTTTGACATAGGCGTAGAATGTCTCAACATAGGCGCGAAAGTGTCTAGAAAGCTCTAGGTCACCCCGTTTCTTGAGTTTTTCACCTGCAAATCAGCTCAAAAGGTACTCAAAACATGGTTAAATGGTTAGTTCATGTTGGGTTCACCAAGAAAATGTAGATAGGAATTTGGAATTCATCAAAGCAATAGACATTAAACTAGCTCAATCACAAAAACTAAATTGCAATGATAAGAAATCCTAATTACAATCAATAAAGGCATGAAGATGAAATACTACAATAAAAAGCAAACCAAAGCCTGTATCTCCTTCATTGTTCCTCCATTGTTCTTCTTTCACCTTCCAATTTGATGTTGTTCTCACCTACAAAGTGCATTTGCAAGTGGAAAGCAAGTTGTTGATGAAATTTGTAGCATAAGGTTCCTCAAAAATGTGATTGATTCTCTGAAAATGTGATTAGATCCTCTGAAAATGTGATTAATTGATCCATTGATTGAAGAAACTCATCCAATTTATAGACAAATTGGAGAGATGACAAGATTAGTATGAAGAGATTTGAAAGGAAATTTCAAATCAAGGATGACAAATTATGACAAGATTGACATGCAAGATTGATTGATTGACAAATTATGACAAAATTGACAAGATTGCTATGCAAAATTGATTGATTGACAAATTATGACAAAATTGAAATGCCATTCCCATGAATTTAGGGGAAATATTAGAAAAATAGGAGAAATAGAAAATTAGGTTTAGAAATGATGAATTGGAAATTAGGAAACTAGAAATTGATGAAAATTAGGTAAATTAATTAATAATTTTTCATTCATTAATTAATTCACAAAAAGAGGGGGAATTAATTAGCCAATTAAATAAATATTTAATTGTGACAAGAAGACTTAGGATAAATAAATAAATTATTTAACCTAGAGGGAAAATGACAAATAAGATTAAATGAACAAATCATAAAACCCTAGAAGATGAATTAAAAATGCAAGAACGATAATTAGGTCTTGACAAAAGATAATTGATGTAGGGTCGATCATGATTCTGATTTTGATTGACAAAGGACTAGTGTTGATAAATGATTGAGATTGATTGACAAAAATCAATGGCAAATTGACCAAGATTAACAAAGAGATCAAATTGATAGGTTCCAATTGATGAGGAACAATGACTAATTGATCCAAACTGACACGATTGAAAAGGACAACGATCGATGACAAATCGATCGCAAAATGACAAGATTGACAAGTTGATAAGGATTGATGATGAATTGATCGCAAGATGACAAGATTGATGAGGACGAGGATTGATGACAAATCGATCACAAGATGACAAGATTGACAAGAGGATAAAACCCTAATTCTATCATCGATTAGGATTGATGATGTCCAAAATGATGATAAATGAGCACACACATTGATGCGACAGGATAAGATCGACCAAAATCATGACTGAAGATTGTTATCGACAAGACCAAATTCGAAAGCGAGAAAAATGAAGAATGTAGAAGAAGGAATCGATGCTCGCAAATGATAAAGACCAAGTGCACAACATAGAAGAAATGTTAATGCGACGCAAAATCCCTAAAATAAGGCAATGTGCAAATGTTAAAGTATGACTCCGCAAGCATTGACCATTTTTAGATGTCTACATTATCAATGTCTAAACCTTCTAACAGACTACTCTTCTAGTCCTTACTATCATTGTTATTTTGGTGGAGGCTGGACTATACTTCATTTGAAACAAACAAACCATCCATACAAATCATGCTTTCTCAAAAATGTGAAATCCTAGACTAGAGTAAAGAAGATAGCTAGCCCAGACATGAAATGCTTTGAATGTTCTAGACACGTAGCTACTCTTTGTTAGAATTTCCCTTCTAATTTTGCAACATGTCATGGTTCTCCTTCTACGTGGCTGTCATACTGCACCTTCGACTAGAGCTTACCAAACTGAATACTAGGGTTTTCTCCCATCAAAATTGGAGTCCTCTACCAATGAACTCGAGATCCTCATCTTTACCACAGGTTTATCTTGAATTTTGATTGACCTTAGTTAGAATGGGCATTGAATAGTCTAAGAAAATTACCTCCAAAATGTTAAACTCAAACTTCAACTCATGAATTATAAGGCCACGCAAGTTTTTATTTCTCTTTTGATGAAAGTTTAGCTCCCCACTTTAAAGATTTTGACAGTATTATCATAAAACAAATGTGACACCTTTGAATAAATTAAGGCTTTAAAAACCTTAATAAAACTTGGAATGAGCCTGAAGCTTAGAATATGAAAAAGAACTCTAACAAAGAAGCCTATAGAAAATGCATTCCACAACAGAAAGGCAGATTCAAATTCAATTTTGACATTGCTCCAAAGGACAACGCAGGTATTGTAGGAAGTGGAGGACTCATTATGGATAGTGAATGTAAAGCCCTTCGCATTATTAAGCTTTAGCCCTCCACTTTGGCATTAGGGGACTAGAGATAGAAGAACGCTCACTCCTTGTGATCAAAGGAATGCAAAAGAAGGGAGTGACCAGTAGGAGGCTATATAATATTAGAACAGTATCAATGCTAAGCACAGACATAACTTTTGCACATTGTTATGAATAGGCAAAGTTGGCAAACAAACCAGCGGAACTCCTCATCTCCAGAGGAACCCTTCAAAGCAATCAAATAATTTACTAACATCATTACAGAACTATCTAAAAGCAAACACTGGATTTCACTTATAAGACAAATAATTTCAATAATTTGAGCGAACAGCCGTCTGACATCCCATGTTTAAACCTTTCCCGCTAGCATGCAAATATGTAAACTAAGCTCTAAGGACCAGGAAAATAAACAACTATAAGCAATCTATTCTGTACAATAGAAAACTAGGATCATATAGAACCTATGTTTTTGTTGTAATTAATCAGCCCTGAACAAATAAAAGAATGTGATAACATAAAACCTATTATTTTATGCTCAGAAATGACAGTGGAATTCAACTTGCAATACCGTTATTTCCAGAGTTTACAAAAATTCTTCCCGACTTGTTTAGATTCTGATGTTCATGAAATATGCAGGGTTGGGTGTTATTAACAGTACAAGCACATTTTCCTTCACTAAAGCCTCTGGCATGTGACATGGGAAGTGCATACAAAGCTGGGATTTGCAAGCAGGTGGAAGGTGGACAAACTATAATACTCTACACTAGTCTATATGTCATGGCTCTTGGTGTTGGAGGCATTAAGGGTTCTTTGCCTGTTCATGGGGTAGAACAATTTGATAAGAATGATGGAAAATAGAGAAAGCTGATATCAAATTTCTTCAACTGGTTTTTGTACAGCATAAGCATTGCACTTGTATTAGCTTTCTTTCTATCATATACACTATATGCAAAATTAACTCGTTGTCTCAGATCAAATAACGATTTGTTTGCATGATGACATTTCATAATGTACAATAATGGATTTATGCTTTCATCAGGCTTTAATTATTAGCCACTTTTCTACAAAACCTTCTGTCTGCAATCATTGACATATTTTTAATGTTTATTGTAAAATTTACATAGTGTGGCAAAGTTTTATTTATAGTTGTTATACTTATTCTATACACATCCTTTTATAATTAATTTTTTAAGTTGTATATATATTTGCATCCCGCCCCGCCCCCTTCGTCATCCCCTTGTCATCCCCAAACTTAAGCCCTTGGCATGTTAAGATATGAAAGCTCACAATAGTTTCATTTGATATGTTAATCGAGGAAAAACCTACAATATATAGCTTCCAAGATTCCAAATCCATGAGGATCATGTAGAAAACCAAAAAAAGAAATTGCTTATCCAAGTTTCCAAATTTGTGACAAGGAAAAAGTAGAATCTCAATCAAAGAAGGAGAATGTGCAACTCATTATCTTATTCTACCTAAGTAATAATATTACCTAATTAAGCTTTTTAATAGTGGAATATCACACTTAGGATAAAACATATCCAAGGTAAATAAAATATTAAATTGATAGGCTTCTTTGGTTGCTCTAAAAGTGGTGCCTTATGAATTATGTTCTTGGATACTAAAGTTTCCAAATTCTAGGCACTCTTGATAGCTTCTCATAGAGATTGTGATTCGAAGGCTTTAACAAAACCTTTCAATGGTTTCTATTGATGCATTTTTTATGCACTATGCAACACAAAATAAAATACTAAGTATTCTATCCTCTCTTGAACAAAATCCTCCCAAGTGCTAAACTACGTGATCAAATGGGATGACTCCAAGATTCCAATAGTCAGGTCTTGAATTTATATTGTAGATAGACTCAATGATTGTGATGTGATATCTGCTGGAATCACAAGGGGGACTTACGTTGCTTGGGTCAAGACCTATCCATTCTTCTGTTTCATGATTGATTTACACTCCATGATTTAGGTCATCCTTGAGCAACATCTCGACTTAGCCAAATTTTGTTTTTTGTACCCTAATTCTTTAATTTTGACCCCTTACTAGCATTGCCTTAGGTTTTATTGGAGTTCTTTCTTCTCTAGCATGGGCACATTTCTAGGGTTCATTCGCACAAATTGCTCTTGATGAGCAAGCTAGTATCATGACCATGACTTAAACAAAATTTTAACTTAGTCAAATTATCTCCTCCAAACTTCTATGAGTTTATCGCCTTCATTCTTCATCATTTGGATGTCTTTTGTCATTGGAAGGTAATTCTTGACCACCATACCTCAATCTTGACCTATGCTATACCCTAAAACCCTAGAACCTAGTCATGTTTACAATTGAGATCTTGGTGACTCGATCACTGAATATAGCTTAATCATTCAGGTCTCATCTAACTCCGACTCCAACACTCAAGCAAATCAACCCTAGGAACCAAGTACTTTGGGAAATATCTTGCAACTTGACAACATGGGTAATGATGGAGGAATGGAAGGTGAGACATATAGAGGTGAGAGAGAGAGGGTGAGAGGAAGAGATAATGACCTAGAGAGGGTAGAGAAAGAGAAGTAGAGAGGGAGAGAAGAAGAGAGGGATGGAGAAAGAGACCTAGAGAGGGGAGAGAGAAGAGAGATAGTAGAGAGGGATAGAGAAGAGAGATAGAAGAGAGATACCAATGTCAATCTTTTTCTATAAAAAAAAATTTCCGAAAAAACGACCTACCTTCAGAATTCTAACACCAAAGGGTAAAATTCCGACGGCACTCCTCTGTCGGAATTTTACCCTTTGGTGTCAGAATTCTGACGGTATCTCGAGATCATGACGGTATTCTTTCAGGGTATGAGCATCCATGGTGGCCATTGGAAAGGTTGGAGGTGATGTCAGAATTACGATGACCACAAGGATAGTCGGAACTTTCGACACAATTTTCGACGGCTTTTTTTGTTGATAGTGTGACGAAATTTCATTAGAATTCTGACTATTTTCCATTGAAATTTTGACCTGAATGTACTAGTGTGGGACTCTTGTCCCTTTTGCATTTAACATCTTTTGTTGCAGATTTTGTGTTTTTGAAGTTGCAAATCTGACATTTTCGACAACATTTCGACATTTTCGCGTCTGCGCATCCTGGAATCACATTTTTTATTTTTTGCCGCATCTGTGACCTCTGTAATCACATCTGCATTCGACAATATTTTATTTTATTTTGTAGGTTGTAGGGTCACGTCTCTATTTTTGAATCATGTATGTGCATCTTTCAGACACATTTGTGTTCTAGAATCGTGCCTGTGTTGTCTAGGCACATCTACAAGGGTTTTAGGCACGTTTGTGATCTTCTACCGTGTCTGTGTAGGTTTAATCGTATCTGTGTTTCTGATTTCACATTTTTCAGTTGTTGTTCCAATTTTAAGGCTTCATTTCGTCATTTGGATTTCAAATCTGGTTTATTTTGGGCTAACATCTTGTGATCTAGCTAACAAAACTGGTGCAGCTTGTCCTTGAAGCAAAAACGTCTTGTCGAAGACCCCCTTTTCACAAAGTTTTTTGGATCTAAAATTTACCTAACTTGTGTGCTTGTAGGAGGGGTATTATTGCAAAATTACTAACAAATCTTTGTTGCAGAATTTTGGCAAGGGTTTTTGATCTTTATTGTGTGCCTTGTTTTCATAAATTACCAAACACTTCAATTGGTGTAGTAAAATTGAACTAGTGTCTTTTGTGTCTTGAGCAATAGGCTCTTTTTGTTTAATCTCTAGAGGGCATGTCTCCCCGTGTGGTCATTAGGACTACTAGTGAGGAGAGAATGACCCAAGTGGTAGCAAGGAAAACCCACCTCTTCCGAACCACTATAAATAACTGTATCCATGGTGAAAGCTATAGGTAACATGTGCTGATTAGTTCATACCAACACTATGTCTCCCCATAAACCCATTTGATCAAATTTATTTGATCAGTTGTAGGGCATAACCCCTAGCGGCTAGGAGCCTTTTGTATTTACAGAGCTGAAAGTGTCACATGTATGGCCACATGAGCAGATGCCCTTACTAGCACCTTTTTGTTTTAGAAAGCCAAAATCCTTCTAGTTGTTGGGGTGGGAGGTCGGACCTCTGGAGCAGCCCACACACATACGGTTCTTAGTAGAGATCCAAAGTTTGCCATGAGGAGTTTTTGTGGGGACTGATGCTTGGCTGCCCCGGAGAAGTGAGTGTCGAGGGTGGAGCCAATGGGGTCAAGAATCTAAGTATCTACTCTGAATAGCATAACCTCAGGGGAAACCCCATGTGGGATCAACAACTATTGTCCTGGCCAACCATAAGAATTGTGCTTGTCTTATTTTAAAAATTCAAACATTCAAAACCAAACATCAAAACATTGTGTCTTTTGTGTCTTCAAGTGTATGCAAAACATTTCTACATCAAACAACACACTTTCTTTTGAGTCATTTTGAGTCTAAACACTTGCGAACATTGAGTCCCATCAACATTGTGTCCTCTTGTCATGAAAAAAAGAAAAAAAAATCAGATTTGGTCACAACAACAACTTTACAAAATTGGAAAAATTGCACTTAGTCTCTGGAAACGCATCTGTGCGGTGTTAAACAGTGTCTGTGTCATTTAGTCGCGACTGTGAAGGGTAGAAATGCATCTATGTTCTCATAAGCAAAATGACATTTACAAAATCTCAGAAATGCATCTATGCAATTTTCAACAGCGTCTGTGTCATTTAACCACATCTGTGAAGTATACAGGCATGTCTATGTTCAGAATTGGAAAACATTCATAGTCCAGCAAACAAGAACTGTTAGTTTTAGACTTATTGAGCTTCCTAGGTTATCTCTCTGGGTTTTCATCTAGCATTCAACCTATTTTGGGTTTCACAAAGTTCATCATTTATTTACACCTTGCATTACATTCACATTTTTCTAAACTTGAGTCAAAAGGTTACTTGCTTGTCCTCATCTTACTTTGTCAACACACTACATACAACAACATTTTGCTAAGTGGTCCCTCATCAAGGTCTATCACCTTTGGGTCTCATTTGGTCTTACTTAGAGTCAAGGTCAACTTACCTCATCAAGAGAAACTATCATCTCTTTGGAAGCCACACCTACTCTACTACATACATACTTGGTCTTACACTTTGGACATTGCAAGTACACCTCAGATTCATTTACATTCCATCCAAATCTTGGTCTTCCATACTCTTTCCATTTTCATCTAGTCTCACACATCTTGGTCAAGACCTAGTTCATGGTTGAAACTCATTCCCAAAAATCTACGAGAGAAGCTAAAGAGGCTCAAGAGTCCACAAACATGAGTGCCTATGAGTATGACAATGATGTCCTTTTCAATTCTTATCATACCACATTATCTGACATGGACACTTATAGAAGCATTCAAAATATTGAGAACATGGATAACACAAACAACAATGATACACACAATGACAATATGAACAAATTTTGCATATATTCAGCAGAAGTGGGAGACTCTATTATGGATCCCCATTTCAATTGATTGGCTGAGGAAATAATGAGGAAGAGATAAACAATATTTTCTACAAGTTATGGCGCAAAGTGGAGCCAAGATTCCTCATGATTTTGACATGTCTCAAATAATGGAACATCGAACTTTGCAAGAACCTCAACTCAACATGGATCAAAGGAGGCCTAATAGTATAGGCAATAGAGGACCACATTTTGTGCCTGAATCACCATCATCTTTGTTTCAAAAACCTGAGGTCCCACATACGCATGGTCAAGATTATGATACTCACCTTCACAAACCATTATAGAAGTCTTATGCAGAAAAACATACTCAATCACATACCAATGCTAAGGAACAACCACCAAAGCAATTGGATATCCAAAGGCATGTTCAAAATTTTGACACAAGGAAACCCCCTGTCAAATTTGGGGGCAACACACAAGAACAAACTCATGACATGCCTATAGAGTATGGTATACATGGACAAAACAGATATTCCATTCCTCATCATGACTCTATACCAAGTGGTCCGTATACGCAACATCATTATAGACCTCCTCCATATGAACATGTGTATGATAAATACCATCCATATATGCAACATGATCCTCTTCCACCTAGTGGTGCAGGCATGGGATATGGTCCAAGAAGTCGGTCTCCACCTAATAACAATTTGGAACAACAAATTAAGGACTTACAAAAGAAAATGGAGGACATAAATACACCAAAGCCAGCTTACACAATGAGAGACATATGTCCCTATCCATTTGATAAAAGCATTCCAATGCCTCTTTTTCCTACATATTTCATTACACCTAAGTTTGATAAGTACAGAGGCAAAGGAGACCCTAAGGCACATATAAGATAATTTTTCATGGCTTGCATTGAGGTAGCAGCAGAAGAGACATATTTGATGAGATTATTCCCACAAAGCTTAGGTGATCAAGCTATGGAATGGTTCTCCCAAATTCTACCTGGAATTAAGTCTTTGGGTGATCTAGTGGAAACTTTCATACAAGATTTTTCATACAACATAGAGATAGATATATTGGTCACCACTTTGTGCAACACCAACCAAAAGGATGGAGAATCTTTTCCATCATTTTTACAAAGATGGACAAATCTAGCCAGCAAATGCTCTTGTGAAATTCCACAAAAACAAATGGTAGAGATGTTCACCCAGAATGTCAACAAAGACATTGGTTATGACTTGAGAAAATCTTGTTTGTCTACTTTCAAGGACATCATTGAAAAAAACTTAGCAACAGAGAAGGTCTTAATTAATTAAGATATTCAAAGAAAACAAAGATGAATTTAAAGGAAAAGACAAGCCACTTTTTTGGAACAAAAACCAAAATACAGTAAATGATGGTGTTGTTGATGCTAATACAATGCGACCCAAAATCATTTTTTCTGGATGAAGTTCTACAAGTAACCAAGTGAATACTCAAACAACTTCCAAACCACAAAGGAAATACACACCATTGGGAGAACCACTTGAATCAGCTTTCAAGAAACTAGTGGCAAACAAGATCATAACAATTCCTAACAATTCTCCATATGAGCCAAAGGTCAAACCAAATTGGTGGAATGATGATGACAACTGTGAGTATCACAAGAGCAATGAACATAAAACAGGAAATTGTCATTGGCTGAAGAACATCATACAAGATCTTATTGATAGAGGTGACATTGAGATTGAAGGGCATTCATCCAATCAAGAACATGAGATGTTTAAGGAACCATTCCCTAAACATGACAAGGGAAAATCCAAAGCCACAGATGAGCAGATCAACTATACTAGAGCATGGACTATAACTATGATTCAACTGTTAATCACATTTCCATGGACAATTATGTCTCTACCATTATCATCAAGGACAAAACGCCTAAAAATTCTACCCAAATACCTAAGGTTGTCCTAAAAGGAATTGGATCTTCTTCTGAACCTACCTCTGAATGTAATGTTACAACTCATCAAGGAAAGGTCACTTTTTAAGGTGCTCCAGCTAAAAACACCTCTTCCTCACCAGCCAAACTTGAGTACAATCTAATAGAACAATTAGGGAAGACACCTATGCTCATCTCCATCCTTGAGCTCTTACGCATATCCCCCGCACATAAAGCCATCCTTGGGAAAAATTTGAGAGACACTACTGTCCCCACTGATCTAAACGTGGACTAGTTTCAAGCCATGGTGGGATACTTTTTCATTCCACACTCCCTTACATTCACTGAAGCTAATGATGCCTCTATAAGCCAACCACATAATGCACCTTTAGACATTGAAGCCTTCCTACACAGACATCAAATAAAACAAGTTTTGATAGATGGAGGAGATGGTCTCAATATATGTACTTTGAACACAATAATACAATTGGGATATTCAGATAAAGCTATGAATGCTAGAAACAAAATTACCATCAAGGCATACGATGATGAAGAGCGTTCATCCAAAGGCATAGTCACCTTGCCTCTTAGAGTTGGGCTAGTTACGAAGGATGTGGTTTGTCAAGTCTTAGACCTGGATCTCACATACAACATATTGCTAGGACATCCATGGATTCATGAAATGAGAGCAGTCCCATCTGCATACCATCAATGCTTTACATTTCCTCACAATAGAGTTGAAGTAATAGTTAATGGTGATCCTAATCCATTTATATACTACAATAACTTGAGGCCAAAAGCTGAAACAATAATTCCAATTAATAGAGAAGCTATCCCATCTTCTACATAAATTAACCCTAAATCATTAAAACCTTCAACATCAAAGCAAGGTGAGCTTAAAGGAAAATATCAGGACAAAGCCATGGACTTTGAATCAAACCATGTGCTTACAGAAAGTTATGAGTTCACCAAAAGAATATGGACGACCACATCCTTTTAAACGGGTATCTATCATTACACTAAAATGGGATCCTACTATCTTCCAAAGGTGGAGTGAAATGGAAGAAGAAGATTTATACAAAATGCTTTACAAAGACCCTAAAGATGGTACACAAGACCACATCAAGATACCATGTGAAAAATATGGTAAAGGATTCAAGATCCTACAAAAGTTTGGGTATGATGGTAAAAGTCTTCTTGGCTTAAAAAAAGAAGGTATTGTTTATGGTAAAAATGGAAACAATAATATTGAAAGACTAAATAGATTCAACCACAAAACCCTAGCCTAACAACAACAAAGATCCACCATAACATATGAAGATTACCTAAGACAATGCAAATCAAATGAAATCATAAAGATTATACCATTACATGTCCAATAGGGTTTGGATCTCCATTCTTCCTATCTCCATTGATCTTGCTTGATATATTTGCTCTCAGATTTTATGTGTGCACAAGAGCTCAACAAAGAATGGAAATGTGGTTGCAAGTAGGGTTGATCGCATATGAAAGTTCAAAAGCATAGTTGGGGGTTGATAATGAAGAAAGCATCTCCTTATATAGAAGACACTATAAGAAATGGAGGGATAAGATTGAGAGGTGTAAAAGATAAATGGTCGGCTATGATTAGAGGGTAGGTAGAGAAAATAAGAAAATAATGAGAGGGTAGGTAGTGTAGGAATTAAGAGATGAATGACATGCATCACAGGTAGAAAAGGCTGATGAATTAATTAAATAAATAAAGATTTATTTAATTAATAGAGGAAGTGGGATCAATTAAACAAATCAGATATTTATTTAATTTAGGAAAGGGGATAATTTAAATAAATAAATGTATTTATTAAAATGAGAAATAAGGCTAGAAGAGGATAAATGAATTGATTAAATAAATAAAATATTTATTTAATTAATAGAATAATTAGGCTAAAATAATTAAATAAATAAAGATATTTATTTAATTAGATAGGACAATTTTAGGTGTCTACATTTTGCCCCTCTTTGAGACAATGCAACTTGTCGCGTTGTTTCAAAGAAGATAGGATGAACTGATACAAAGTTGCCCCAAGATGGGAATGATATGCCCACTCGAGAGATTGGATAAAAATGTCTGAAAAGATCGCAGACAATCTCTCGATAAGAAAGAAAGGCTAAAATGGACTGACCAGATAGGATAGAGAGACAGAGTCATGGGATGAAGAAAACTGACTCGGGAGACTAGGGCTAGGGTAGTCTATAAGATAGATTACGAGGGAAAACATCCTCATTGTCATCCACACATCCAAGAGATCAGAGTGCAGAGAGAGTCGAGAGCAGTCAGCAGCGATGGCATTGGTGCATAGATTCGATTGCGTTCACCGATATCAAAGGCCAGCAAATGTAGGAGAGATGATAAGTACCATAAAACCTCCTTGTACTTTGATGCATTAATTGTTGTCATAAATTCATGCTAGGTAGTGCAATAAATGCACTTTAGGTAGGTCAAAAAAAATTTCAAGCGGGGGAAAATGCCAAGGCGTGTCTGCATTGGTGCCAGCTGCTTCTGGATAGGATAGGCGCGTCTGTGCAGAGAATAGGCACGTTTGTGTGATGCAGGCACGTTTGTGTCATGAATGCGCATTTATGTATTCAAGGTTGAATCAGAAGTTATGTGATAAACATGCATTGTCGATTGGACAAGCTACTAAGAGGATACACTTAAGCAGGTCCCCTAGGGAAGACTAGGGTAGCAAATAGGGCTAGGATTGACAATTTTGTGATAGAACATATGTTGCCAATTAGGAAAATACTCAAGAGGATACACTCAAGTAGAGGCCCTAGAATAGGATAGAGTGAGGCACTTTGTGATGAACAGGGAGTACCATAGAAATTGGCAATTCTGTGATAGAAAATACGTTGCCAATTGGATTAGGCTGAAATTGACAATTCTGTGATAGAACATACGTAGTCAATTGGATAAGCTACTCAAGAGGATACACTTAAGTAGGTTCCCTAAAGATAGGATCAAAGAAGCACTTTGTGATGAACAGGGAATGTACTAGGATAGAATGCAATACTTTGTGATGAACAAGGAGTATCACTAGGATAGGAAGAAACACTTTGTGATGAACAGGGAGTACCACCAGGATACGAAGCAGCACTTTGTAATGAATAGGGAATGCCACTAGGATAAGAAGAAACACTTTGTGATGAGTAGAGAATGCCACTAGGAGAGAGTGTCATATGATATATATAAGCACTAAGATAAAAAATAGCACTTTGTGATGAACTAGGAATGCCACTAGGATTAACATAGTTGATTTCCTTGATTGCAGGAGGACCTACCTATGCTGGAGTCATGGAAGAGATTCCCTTCAACTCAGAGTTTACAACCAAAGCTAACACTTGAGGATAGAGAAGCTTTTGAGGTTATGGGATTGTGATACATTATATATGTGCCCGAGTTTTGGGTGAACATGGGATTGCTGACTACATTACCTGAGAGATGGCACTCAGAGACTTGCATGTTTCATTTGTTGATGGGTGAGATGATAGTCACCTTAGAGGATGTATATAGGATATTGTGGATACTGATTGATGGGGAGTTAGTTCCTTATGACCAAGATGGGGACAGGGATGCGCTAAGACAAGTGTTTCAGGATCCGGGACTGGAGATGAGGGCTGGACATGTGGCTTGGAATACCATGACAATGACAGGATTGGGGCTACCGGTGGTGTTGGCAAGAGTGATTAGTGGATTCCTTTGTCTGGATAGGGCGACACGAGGGTTGGCAGTAGGATGGGGGAGGACTCTAGAGACATTGGTGACAGAGCATACTGGGTTTGCATGGGGGCCTTGTCTACTGGCACACTTGTGCTATGAGCTGCATCAGTTTGTGTATCACGGATCAACATGATTAGGATGCAGAGTGACACTGTTGTAGGTATGGGCATATGAGCATCTATCAGTTATAGATCTGATACACTTCAAGGGCAGAGGACATGGGCGTAGCTATGTTCATTTGTATGATATGATTATGTTATAGCCATAGATGGGGAGACTAGAGTATTGGCATAGGGTTATCGATGAGATAGACAGTGTGGTATGGAGGCCATACTTAGACTATGAGGAGTGGGAGGATGATGCAATGGAGTTGTCATGTGTATTCTGAAGCAAGTATCTGATAGGGAGGACACCATATGTGATTGAGAGGTAGTTGATAGATAGGGTGTGCAGGCAGTTTGGCAGGATACAATAGATGCCATGGGGTTCAGGGATGTATGCACAGACAGTAAGGGATCAAGTGCATTTGGAGCCATTGATTTCTTATGATCAGGTTATGACACGGATGGTAGAGATGGTTCCCCTACCTTGGGATATATGGGCAAATATAGAGGATACATGCATGGATGCAAAGTACACTACATATTGGGGAGAGAATCTATTTCCATGGTTGACAGATCCAGGGGAGCCGATAGATGGAGATGGTGGGGGTGATGGAGATGATAGTGGAGATGGTAGAGGCAGGGGCTAATGACAGAGATGGGGCACAATGGTAGAGAGAGGAGTGGCTCTGAGGAGAGAGGGCGGAGAGGAGAGACAGGCTCAGTAAGAACATGTAGTGAGGGGTAGAGGTGGATTGTTGCTGTGGGTGCCAGCAACACAAGTTCCTAGACATGTACAGGCTCCTAGTTAGGTACAGGGATGGGGATAGGGTGAGGGACAAGAGCAGCCATAGGGACAAGGTGAGGGGGGAGAGGAGGAGGATGAGCTAATATCCTTGAGGGAGATCTGTTAGGGATAGGCAGATGAGATCCAGGATTTGGAGAAGGAGACAACTAGGCTTAGGAGATAGTTGAGGGACACTAAGAGGGAGAGGGATTAGTCTATTCAACTCTATACAGAGGTTGAGACAACACTGAGAGTAGGGAGGCAGGCAGCAGAGGACACAAGGGCCGGATACACCTATGTTATGTGATCAAGGGAGGAGATAGCCTACTAACGAGACCTATACTATGGAGTGGTACCACCAGATCAGCGGGCTAGGAGCTTCTGGAGACCATTGCGGATGGTGAAAACCTCTAGAGGGAGAGACAGGAGACAGACATCTAGAGGTGGGGTCATGGGTCCTCCACCACCACCAAATAGAGGGGGTAGGAGAGGTGATCTTGGGGTGGGTCCTTCCAGGGCTCAGACTCCATCGATGTCAGCTGGCTCCAAGGGAGGGAGTTCATCATAGCCTTAGAGGGCTCCCTATGTATCAATTTTTGTACCATTTTTGTATGATGATGTAGACACCTTTAGGTGATATTGTAGCCATATGTATTTTGACATTATTGTATCATGACACTTATGATTTTGATATATATATGAGATGATTCAGCCTTATGGTAGCTCTATGCATGTGTACCTATGTGATGTATGTTTCTATGTTTATGCTTATGATATGGATGCAAATATGTACATGAGGAAATGCAATATTTTTATTCTTTTATATTTTATATGTTTATGCAAATGCAAATGTGAATGTATGAAATGCAGATGAATATGATAATGCAAATAACTATTTACATGATGAAAATGTAAAATGTGCTAGTATGTATTGTGTGCAGGATGTGATGCAATTGTGATATCTATATGTATGTATTAAATGCTAACATGTGGTAGTGCCGGTACAAACTACATGAGATGCAAATGTTTTTGGTGTGTCATTATACTCAGTTGTGTGATAGCAGGCTACATGGACTCAAGGATGATGGAGGTCAATCAAGAAAGGGGGATGGAAGATAGAAGATATGAAAGTGAAAGAGTTTCTTGTGCATTATCATCATTGAGCTTTATTATGGCAAGTAGGTTATGACAATCTAGATATATGTTCGACCCAGAAAGTCATTGTACCTATTTGCATGGAGATAAGAAAGTTGCAAACAAAGAATGCCCCAGTTCATACTAGACTCATAGTATCCTCATATCCTTGGACAAGTCATAGCATTACTAAGAGATAATACACAGACAACAAAGAAAAATAGGTGACGATACCCCATCCTTGCCTTTCTAGTCAAAGACATCCTAGAGATAGAATCTCTAGTCAGAGACATCTTGGAAAAGCTAAAAGACATGTCACCAAAAGATAAAATCAAAAGAAAACCAAGACTTGACACCAACATCCACTGTAGTCCTCAAGTTTAGTGTCTCTTGTCACTTGTATAAGTCTTATTTGATTGTGGTCACAATGTTTACTTTCACAAAAGGATAGATAGCACTGAACCATAATGTTGTTTGAGTTTGTTGAAAGATTTGATTTTTTGAAGCCCATTGTTGTTGTTGTGTCTCATTTGAAACTGGCTGAATCCATGCAACCGATACTTTATTATGAAGAAGATGGAATTTTATTGCAGATTGACGATGCAAATGCTTTTCTATTGTGGATTGTGCGAGGATAGACTGAAGAAAACTAGAAGAAACTGTTCTCCTTGAAACATGTGATGTTCTCAGTTCCACACTCATCACTAGACGTAGGATTTGTCTTAGCCACAGATAGGAGAAGATTTATTATGGATGGAAAGGGTGAAAAGGAGGAAGTATTGTGAATGGCTAACCAACCTTGGGTAGATCAATAACAAGCCATGATGAGAATGGGTGTTTATTATGGATGGAAAGGTCGTGAGTGTGTGCAAAGTGAAAGGATGAGATTGAATCCTGGAGGAGGGAGGAGAAATGTCGCTATGCATGGCACCGGTGATCCAGTTTTCACCATGGTACTTGCCCAGAGCACCATCGAAGTGGTTTTCACCATTGGACGAATTTGTTTCTCTTTACTTTTTTTTTCTTTTTTTTTTCAAATTTTTTTTGTGTCACAAGGCGCCTGTTTGCTAGGTTTTCACCAAGTAATGATTTTTTATTTTTTTTTATTTTTTTGTATTTTGTTGAGTTTTTTATTTTTTTATTTTTTTTGTATTTTTTAATTTTTTATTTTTTTTTGTATTTTTTAATTAGGATACTCTGAAGAGCTATGTGTAAAACTTGCAAAGGTGCATGTTGTTGATAGGATCCTCCAAAGGTTTTCCATCTAGAGTTGATTATTGATATGCACCGGATCCATAGGCTGTTGTAATGATGTAAGGAACAAGCCAATTTGGTTCGAATTTTCCCTTCTTCTCTCTATCTTGCTGATTCTTAGGATTTTCTTTTAGAACTAAGTCACCTACCTCAAATGTGTGAGGTTTCACCTTGTGATTGTAACTGTGACTCATTCGTTGTTGATAAGCCTTGAGATGATTAAAAGCCGTTTGTCTTCGTTCATCCAATAGTTCTAGTTCTTGCAAGGGAGAGACCCTATAATCTTCATCACTGATCATGTTTTGCAAAGAGACTCGTAAATATGGTAACTCAACCTCAATAGGCAAGATAACTTCAATGCCATATACAAGTGAATAAGGTGTGACTCTTGTAGGTGTGCGAACACTTGTGCAATAAGCCCACAGTGCAGGATTAAGTTGGATGTGCCAATTTTGGCCAATGTCATCGACTGTCTTTTTTAGGATTTTAAGAATGGTTTTATTAGATGCCTTAGCTTGACCGTTACCTTGGGGGTAATAGGGCATGGAGAAACAATGGGTAATATGGAAACGATCACAAAGTTCACTAACATCTTGATTTTTCAAGGGACGTCGATTATCGATGATGATGGAAATAGGAATATCGTACTAACAAATGATGTAGTTGAGAATGAATGTAGCAATCTATTTTCCAATGACTTGTGTAAGAGGAATGGCTTCAATCCATTTTATGAAATACTCTATAGTGATAATGAATTTGTGGCCATTGGAAGAAGGAGGGTGAATCTTGCCTATGAGATCGAGTCCCCACTAACAAAAGGGCTAAGGAGTCACAATCGGTTGAAGCTCTTGTGCTGGTGCATGAATAAGGTCTCCATGAATTTGACATTGCTTACATTTCTTGACAAATTGATATGAATCTTTTTCCATATTGGCCCAGTAATATCCAATCCTGATGAGTTTATTAGCTAAGGTAGGACCACTAGAATGTGGACAACATATCCCTTCATGAACTTTACGTAACACAATCTGAGCTTTGTCCCTTTGTAAACATCTAAGGAGAGTTCCATCTAGACCTCAATGGTATAGGATATCGACTAAAATGACGTATCAGGAAGATTGGCGAATGAAAGTGTGATGTTGGTTGTTGGATATGTCAAGAGGAAGGGTGTTGTTATGAAGGTATGTGAAAATGGAACCATATAACTGGGAATCAGGACCAATGACACATATCATTTCAGTAGGAGTGATCTCATACGAGGGAACCAAAAGGTTATCCAACAAGAACTCATAGTAGGTTTCATTTTGTTGTAGATCGACCAGTGAAGCAATAGTAGCCATGGCATTTGTGACTCGATTATGCTCTCTTGGTATCTGCTCAAAGGTTAACTTCATGGAGTGTTGCTTGAAGTCATCTATCATTTTCTTGTAAGGCATTAATTTTTTATCCTTTGTTTGGTAGTCATCAGTTGCTTGATTAATTACTAGTTGAGAGTCCCCAAAAACATGAAGTCCTTGAATCTTCCACTGAACTACAATCTGTAATCCAGTTGTTAATGCCTCATATTCTGCTATGTTATTAGTGCAAGGAAATGACAATTGATATGATTTTGGAATGGAATCCCCTTGAGGTGTGATAAAGAGGATTCCAACTCCTGCACCATGCTGTGTGTATGAGCCATCAAAATATAGTTGCCAAGGTTTTGTATGTGATACCGCTAGGATGGATTCATCTGGAAATTCTGAAATTAGAGTAGCACCATCTATCATGGGTGCATTTGCTAACTGATCTACGATAGCTTGTCCCTTTATTGCTTTTTTGTCCACATATTCGATGTCGAATTCACTCAATAGCATCACCCATTTGGCTAGTCTTCCAGTAAGCATTGCCTTATTGAGAAGATACTTCAATGGATCGATCCTTGTAGCCAGCTTAGTTTTATGAGTTAGCTAGTAATATCTAGTCCTGACGAGTTTCTTGGCTAAGGTAGGAACACTAGAATGTGGACCACATATCCCTTCATGAACTTTACATAATGCAATCTGAGCTTTGTCCCTTTCTAACATCTAAGAATAGTGCCATCTAGACCTTGACGGTATAGGATATCGGCTAAAATGACGTATCGGGAAGATTGGCGACTAAAAGTGTGATGTTGGTTGTTGGATAAGTCAACCGGAAGGGTATTATTACGATGGTATGTGAAAATGGAACCGTATAACTAGGAATCAGGACCAACGACACATATCATCTCATTTGTAGTGATCTCATATGAGGGAACCAAAAGGTTATCCACCAAGAACTCATAGCAGGTTTCATTCTACGGTAGATCGATCAATGAGGCAATAGTAGCCATGGTGTCTGTGGCTCGATTATGCTCTCTTGGTATCTTCTCAAAGGTTAACTTCATGAAATGTTACTTCAGTTCATCCACCATTTTTTTGTAAGGCATTAATTTTTCATCCTTTGTTTGGTAGTCAACAATTGATTGACAAATTACAAGTTGAGAGTTCCCAAATTTATGAAGTTCCTGGATCTTCCACTGAACTGCAATCCGTAATCCAGTTGTTAATGCCTCGTATTCTGCTATGTTATTAGTGCAATGAAATGATAATTGATATTATTTTGGAATGGAATCTCCTCGAGGCATGATGAAGAGGATGCCAACTCTTGCACCATGTTGTGTGTATGAGCCGTCAAAGTACAGTTTCCAAGGCTTTGTGTGTGATACCATCAAGATGGATTCATCTAGAAATTTTGAAGTTAGAGGAGCATCATCTATAATGGGAGCATTTTCTAACTGATCTATCCTTTTATTGCTTTTCTATCCACATATTCAATGTCGAATTCACTCAAGAGCATCACCCGTTTGGCTAGTCAACTTGTAAGCATCACTTTATTGAGAAGGTACTTCAATGGATCGATCCTTGCGACTAGCTTAGTTTCATTAGTTAGAATGTAGTGTCATAATTTATGTGAAGCAAAGACCACAGCGAGACATGCAGACTCAATTAGTGTGTAGTTTAGCTCATAGCCTACCAAAGTATGACTGATGTAGTAGATTGCCTTTTCTTTTCCCTCAGCATCTTGTTGCGCTAAGTGTGACCCCAGTGCTATTGATGTAGCTGATATGTAGAGTAATGGGGGTTGTTCTGGGATCGGTGGCATCAAGACTGGTGGATTCAAAAGATAATATTTGAGTATCTGAAAAACATGTTGACAGTTATCATCCCATTTGAATTTGATGTTTTTGTGTAGCAAGTGCTGAAAATGATGATATTTATCTGCAATTTGTGCTATGAATCTTCATATAAACTCGAGTCTTCGTTGCAAAGATCAAATTTGACTGATATTTCTTAGTGGTGGCATCTCTACGGTCACCTTGACTTTTGTTGGATCGGCTTCAATTCCTCTTTTTGAGACAATGAATCCCAGGAGCTTCCCGGAGGATACTCCAAAGACACATTTCTTGGGGTTTAATCTTACTTTGTATTTTTCTAACCGTTCAAAAACGACTGAAAATATATCCAAATGTGTATCTCTATCTATTGATTTTCCCAAGAGTTCATCAACATAGTCTTCTACAGTTACGTGCATGAGATCATGAAAGATAGTAGTCATGGCTCTTTGATATGTAGTGCTTGCATTCTTTATCTCGAAGGGCATGATATTCCAACAGAAAGTTCCCCAGGGTAAAGTAAATATTGTTTTGTGTTGATCCTCGGATGCAATTTTTATTTGATTGTATTTAGAGAATCCATCCATCAAAGATAACATCTCATGACCTGCTGTGAGATCTACGATCAGGTCGATATTTGGCAATGGAAAATCATCCTTAGGACAAGCTTTGTTGATGTCTCTGAAATCTATGCATATTCTAATGCTACGATCTGGCTTACTGACTGGTACCAAGTTGAAGATCCATTCAAGATAATCAATTGGGCATAAGAATCTGACATCCAATAATTTTTCAAGCTCCACCTTGACTAATAATGCCACTTGTGGATGCATCTTTCTTAATTTCTGTTTCATTGGTTTTGCCCCTAGTTTAACTGTCAAATGATGCCTTACTAAATCCGGATCTAGTTCAAGCATATCAACATATGACCATGTAAAATTGATTTGTCGCTTTGTGAAGAAACTTAAGAACTTCAGTCTTTCCGTCTCTGTCAAAGATTGTGCCAGGAATATGTTATGTGGAATTTCTTCTATACCAATGTTTGTTTTGATGGTCTCCTCTACTAACATAGATGATATTTCTTCATATGATGTCGGGAGAATGTCGAGCCTTCCATCTTCGGGTGCCTCAGAGAGGTTTTCACCCTTAGATAGGTCTTTTCTTTTTAATTTTTTGAGGTCAGACAGTCCACAATGTGGTTTTCACCATAAGACCCATGATTTGTTTTCATTTTTACATTTTTGCGACTGGAAGGCCCAACACCCTCACCAAAATATGCCACGTTGTTGAGTTCTATAGTGTATCCCGCCTTATGGTCCCCAAGTGGAAGATCATCTCGTATGCCTAGATAGTCAATAAAGGCTTCATCATTTTTGAATGTGTGAAACTGTACAGGTCCTTCATGGTCTCAGTCAATAAGCTGGTGGTGAACAAGGGGAAGGCCTTCAATGTTTTTGAAGTCAGCAAGACTAAGAGTGAAGATGCAGTTATATTCAGGTATGTCGAGGTAGTTGTTGAGGTCATCGTTGGCACTCTCCTCATATGTCTCGATCATGAACGAGTCCAAGTTGTCATCACTAAAAGTGCATTCAGGGACAGGTTTCCTCATCCTTCGTGATGTCAACCTAGAACCTAGAGGCAAAGACTATGTGGGATCCCCAGGGGTTGTTTCTTGACCTACTTTGAATTTTCTATAAAATTCCTCTTCTTCTATGGGTTCACCTAGTTCTTTGAATGTCTCGGTGATTTCATAGTCACTGGAGGATTTGTCTGAACCCCATTCCCATTCATTAGAGTCAGTGGAATAGAGGTTCTCTTGTTGATCATTGGACCTCATGATTTGTAATGCTTCTTCTTATTTGTGAGTGTTTACCTTGGAAGACATGAAACTAAGCCCTTTTGAGCACTGCTTTTTAAATGTTAATTATGGCTGCAAAGGTTGAGTGATACCTTCTTTTCTTAAGCTGAGAGGACTTTTACCATCATACCCAAACTTTAATAGGATCTTGAATCCTTTGCCATATTTTTCACATGGTATGATGATGTGATCTTGTGTACCATCTTCAAGGTCTTTGTAAAGCATTTTGTATAAGTTTTCTTCTTCCACTTCACCCCACTTTTGGAAGATAGTAGGATCCCATTTGAGTGTAATGGTAGATACCTGTTTAGAAGGATGTGGTCGTCCATATTTTTTTGGTGAAATCATAACTTGTTTTAAGCACATGGTTGTATTCAAAGTGTATTCACCCATGCCTTTGTCCTGATATTTCCCTTTAAGCTCACCTTGCTTTGATGTTGAAGGTTTTAATGATTCAGGGTCAATGTATGCAGAAGAAGGGATAGCTTCTTGATGCAGAGCATCCACCAATCTCAACCACTTAGGGAGGTCCTTTTCCTAACTCACCTAAGTCAAGAGGTTTCAAACTCACAAACTCACAAACTCACTTTAGGCTACTAACCCCATTCAATGTGCTTTAGCCCACCAATGACACACTTCTACTCCACAAACCTCATCCAATCATGGAACATACCTTAAATAGGTCACAACAACATGTTAAGACCAAATATCAAATATTTCAACTCCATACATGATAGGTTCCTTCAATGGCCAACAACACTAGGCCTTTCCTAATGAGGACTACCAATGACTTACTCACACAACTCTTCATGCCCATTAGACACACACCAAACCAAAGACCTTCATAGAGATATTATGGAGACTCCCTTCCATTTACAAAATACTTGACTCAACCCCCTCAAATCACCCAAGGAAACATTACAACTCTTTGTTGTCTCAATTCTATTCATGGGACAAACATCAACTTTAGGACAGTCATGTGCAAGATGGGGACAGTCATGATTTAGGCTTTTTTCTTTCTCCAAACACCATATAACCATAGTGTGATGGTTTGAAAACAACTTAAATACTATCTCCAAGTTCCTTCCATAGCCATATATAACCTGCATTCATAAGTATACATGCCAACAATTGAAAGTACCCTGTCCAATTCCAGGGAGCAAGAAAATGCAGTCATGAACAGTCATCAATAAATTTTTACATATTGAAAATAAATCCAATCTCTCCGGGCAGATTGTAGATAGGTTAGATAAAGAACTTTTCCCAAATTTTTAGAAAGATCCAACGGTTAAAACAAAAGATATCCTTTTTTTACCAAAACGGGTTAACCCTAGGCAGGGTTTTGGCAGTTTTCACAAAAATTATGTTTTCTCCTTCAATACTTGATCAAATAAAATGAAACAAAAGGCACAAGAAACTAAATTCATTCCCCTTCAATTAAAAATCAGTTAGAAAGGTCGATCAATGAGTTTTAATGGTGAACCAAGAGCATGAACAGACTGTAATATGGTGATTTCCAGAATTTAGTGCAGGAATTTCTCAATTTTTATTGATTTTTCTTCACATATATCAACAACAACCATGAATGAATGAGGATAGGCATTTTTATAGGTTTTATAAGCCTCCTCATCAGTTACAACCACCTTTTGTAATTGTTTTAACAAACAAACTCCTAATTTCTCTTATAATGCAAAAATTGCTTTAAGCATTTTTGACAATGTGAGCAATTTTGCCAATTTTAACTCCTAGACCCAACCTATGATATTTTAATGACAAAAATAGGTCCAAATAGACATGAAAGGACCTTTAGAACCCAAATTGTACATTATTACATCAATTTGACCCATTTTGCAAAGTATTTTCCAAATCAAGACCATCTTAGGACCAACTAGACAACTTGGTTACATGAATGGTCAAATGACCTTATTACCATGCTATTGATCTCATTATACCTTATTTAACACAAGAAACCATCTATAATTAAAAATGTTCATATTTGACCCCATATAGGTAATTGGAACCAAGAGGTACACTTGGTGCTTCTGCACCACTTCTCTATTAATTGGAATGATTGTCTCAGCTTTTGGTCTCAAGTTATTGTAGTATATAAATGGATTAGGATCACCATTAACTATTACTTCCACTCCATTGTGAGGAAACTTAATGCATTGATGGTATGTAGATGGGACTGCCCTCATCTCATGAATCCATGGGCATCCTAGCAATATGTTGTATGTGAGATCGAGGTCTAGGACTTGACAATTCACATCCTTCGTAATTGGCCCAACTCTGAGAGGCAAGGTGATTGTGCCTTTGGATGAACTCTCTTCATCCTCATATGCCTTGATGGTAATTTTGTTTGTAGCATTCACAGCTTTGTCTGAATATCCCAAGTGTATTATTGTGTTCAAAGTACATATATTGAGACCAACTCCTCCATCCATGAGGACTCATTTTATTCGATGTTTGTGTAGGAAGGATTCAATGTGTAAAGTTGCATTATGTGGTTGTCTCATGGAGGTGTAGTCAACTTCTGTGAATGTAAGGGAGTGTGGAACGGAAAGGTATCCCACCATGACTTGAAACTGGTACACGTTCAGATCAGTGGGGATGGAAGTGTCTCTCAAATTTTTGTCAAGAATGGCTTTATGTGCAGGGGATATGCATAAAATTTCAAGGATGTAGATAAGCATGGGTGTTTTCCCTAACTGTTCTACAAGGTCATACTCAGGTTTTGTTGCTAAGGAAGTGGTGGTTTTAGCCAAAGCACCTTGCAAAGTGAATTTACCTCGACGAGTTGTGACATTACATTCAGAGGTAGATTCAAAAGAAGGTCCAATGCCTTTTATGACAACCTTAGGTCTTTTGATAGAATTTTTAGGTGTTTTGTCCTTGATGATAATGGTAGAGACATAATTGTCCATCGAAATGTGACTAATAGTTGAATCATAGTTATAGGATGCTCTGGTATAGTTGGTCTGCTCATCTGTGGCTTTGGCTTTTCCCTTGTCATGTTTTGGGAATGGTTCTTTAAACATTTCTTGTTCTTGGTTAGATGAGTGTCCCTCGATCTCAATGTCACCTCTATCAATAAGATCTTGTATGATGTTCTTTAGTCGATGACAACTTCCTATTTTATGGCCCTTGGTCTTGTGATATTCACAGTATTCATCATCATTCCACCAATTTGGTTTGACCTTTGGCTCATATGGAGGCATATCTGCAATGGATATTATTTTGTTTGTCACTAGCTTCTTGAAAGCTGACTCAAGTGGTTCTCCCAATGGGGTGTATTTCCTTTGTGGTTTTGAATTTGTTTGAGTATTCACTTGATTTTTTGTAGAGCTTGATCCAGAAAAAATAATTTTGGGTCATACTGTATTGGCATCAACAACACCATCATTGACTGTGTTCTTGTTTTTATTCCAAAATCTTGGCTTGTCTTTTCCTTTAAAGTCCTCTTTGCTTTCTTTGAATATCTTAATTAATCCTTGTTCAATTAGGACCTTCTCTATTGCTAATCATTTTTCAATGATGTCGTTAAAGGTGGAAAAACAAGCTTTTCTTAGATCATAACCGATGTCTTTGTTGACATTCTAGGTGAACATTTCTACAATTTTGTTTTGTGGAATTTCACAAGAGTATTTGCTGGCTAGATTCCTCCATCTTTTTAAAAAGGATGAAAAATAATCTCCATCCTTTTGCTTGGTGTTGCATAAAGTAGTGTCTGATATGTCTGTTTCTATGTTGTATGAGAAATGTTGGATAAAAGCCTCTGCTAAGTCACTTTATGACTTAATTCCAAGTGGAAGCTGGGAGAACCATTCCATAGCTTGATCACTTAAGCTTTGTGAGAATAATCTCATCAAATATGTCTCTTTTGCTACTACCTCAATGCAAGCTATGAAAAACTATCCTATATGTGCCTTAGGATCCCCTTTTCTTATGTACTTATCAAACTTAGGTGTCACAAAGTGTGTAGGAAATGGAGGCATTGGAATGCTTTTGTCGAATGGATAGGGACATATGTCTCTCATTGTGGAAGATGGATTTGGTGTATTTATGTCCTCAATTTTCTTTTGTAAGCCCTTGATTTGCTGTTCCAAATTGTTCTTAGGTGGAGACTGACTTCTTGGACCATATCCCATTCCTGAACCACTAGGTGGAGGAGGAGCATGTTGCTTATATAAATGGTATTGATCATACACATGTTCATGTGGAGAAGGTCTATAATGATGTTGCGTATAAGGACCACTTGGTTTAGAGTCATGATGAGGTATGGAGGAGGTCTATAATGATGTTGTGTATAAGGACCACTTGGTATAGAGTCATGATGAGGAATGGAATATCTGTTTTGTCCATGTATACCATACTGTACAGGCATGTCATGAGTTTTTTCTAGTGTGTTGCCCCCAAATTTGACACAGGGTTTCCTTGTGTCCAAATTTTGATCATGCCTTTGGATATCCAATTGCTTTGATGGTCGGTCCTTAGCATTCATATGTGATTGAGTATATTTTTCTATATAAGACTTCCATAATGGTCTACGAAGGTGAGTATCATATGCTTGACCATGTATATGTGGGACCTTAGGTTTTTGAAGCAAAGATGATGGTGATTTAGGCACCATATGTGGTCCTCTATTGCCTCCACTATTAGGCCTACTTTGATCCATGTTGAGGTGAGGTTGTTGCAAAGGTTGATTTTTCATTATTTGAGACATGTCAAAATCATGAGGGATCTTGGCTCTACTTTGTGCCATTACTTGTAGAAAATATTGTCTATCTCTCCTCATTATTTCCTCAACCAATCGATTGAAATGTGGATCCATAACAGAGTCTTCCACTTCTATTGAATGTGCAGAAAAGTTGTCCATATTGTCATTGTGTGTACCATTGTTGTTTTTAGTGTCCATGTTCTCAAAATTTGGAATGTTTCTATAGGCATCTATGTCAAGTAATGTGATATGATCAGAATTGAAAAAGACAACATTGTCATACTCATAGGCACTCATGTTTGCGGACTCTTGAGCCTCTTTAGCTTCTCTCCTAGATTTTTGGGAACGAGTTTCAACCATGAACTAGGTCTTGACCAAGATGTGTGAGACTAGATGAAAATGGAAAGAGTATGGAAGACCAAGAGTTGGATGGAATGTAAATGAATTTAAGGTGTACTTGCAATATCCAAATTGTAAGACCAATTATTTATGTAGTAGAGTAGGTGTGGCTTCCAAAGAGATGATAGTTTCTCTTGATGAGGTAAGTTGACCTTGACTCTAAGTAAGACCAAATGAAACCCAAAGGTAATAGACCTTGATGAGGGACCACTTAGCAAAATGTTGTTGTATGTAGCATGTTGACAAAGCAAGATGAGGACAAGAAAGTGACCTTTTGACTCAAGTTTAGACAAATGTGAATTCAATGCAAGATGTAAAGCAATGATGAACTTTGTGAGACCCAGAAATAGGCTGAATTCTAGATGAAAACCCGGAGAGATAACCTAGGAAGCTCAATAAGTCTGAAAGTGACTACTCTTGTTTGTTGGATTGTAATTTTTTTCAATTCTGAACACAGACGTGCCTGTATACTTCATAGACACGGTTAAATGACACAGGCATGGTTGAACACTGCACAAACACATTTCTGAGATTTTGTGAATGCAATTTTCTTTATGATAACACATACGCATTTATGTACTTCATAGACTCGGTTTAATGACAGAGACATGTTTCTATCAGACACAGAC
This sequence comes from Cryptomeria japonica, assembly GCF_030272615.1. Classification (NCBI taxonomy): domain Eukaryota; kingdom Viridiplantae; phylum Streptophyta; class Pinopsida; order Cupressales; family Cupressaceae; genus Cryptomeria; species Cryptomeria japonica. Next base: position 588,413,188 of record NC_081412.1, on the reverse strand, counting down.
GTATTTCTGGAAACTGGGTCTAATTTTTCCAATTTGTGAAGTTGTTGTTGTGACCAAATCTGAATTTGTTTGACTATTTTTCATGACAAGAGGACACAATGTTGATGAAGACTCAATGTTTTTAAGTGTTTAGACTCAAAATGACTCAAAAAAAGTGTGTTGTTTGATGTAAAAATGTTTTGCATACACTTGAAGACACAAAAGACACAATGTTTTGATTTTTGATCTTGAATGTTTGAGTGTTTAAAATAAGACAAGCACAATTCTTATGGCTGGCCAACAGAATAGTTGTTGATCCCGCATGGGGTTTCCCCTAAGGCTACGCTATTAAGAGAAGATATATAGATGCTTGACCCCACTGGCTCCACACTCGACACTCACTTCTTCGGGGCAGCCAAGCATCAATCCCCATGAAAACTCCCCTGTGGCAAACTTTGTATCTCTATTAAGAATCGTATGTGTGTGGGATGCTCCAGTGGTCTGACCTCCTGCCCCAACAACTAGGCGGATTTTGGCATTCTAAAACAAAAAAGGTGCTAGTAAGGGCATCCACTCGTGTGGCCATACATGCAACACTTACAGCTCTATAAATATAGAAGGCTCCCAGCCGGTAGGGGTTACGCCTACAACTGATCAAATAAATTTCATTAAACAGGTTTATGGGGAGATATAGTGTTAGTATGAACTAATCAACACATTTTACCCATGACTTTCACCATGGATACAATTATTTATAGTGGTTCAGAAGAGGTGGGTTTTCCTTGTTACCACTTGGGTCGTTCTCTCCTCACTAGTAGTCCTAATGACCACATGGGGAGACAGGCCCTCTAGAGATTAAACAAAAAGAGCCTATTGCTAAAGACACACAAGACACTGGTTCAATGTTTGTGCACCAATTGAAGTGTTTGGTAATCTATGAAAACAAGGCACACAGTAAAGATCAAAAGAAAACCCTTATCAAGATCCTACAACAAAGATTTGTTAGTAGTTTGGATTGTTTCAAATGATTACCTCTTCCTATAAGAAAATGAGTTAGGTAAATTTCAAATCCAAAAGACTTTATGAAATAGGGGCCTTTGACAAGACGATTCACTTCCAAGAAAAGTTACACCAATTTTGTTAGCTAGATCACAAGATGTTAGCCCAAAATAAACCAGATCTGAAATCCAAATGAGGAAATAAAACCTCAAAACTGGATCAAAATTTTAAAATACAAGATCTAAAACACAGACGCGATTAAAACTAACGCAGATGCGGCAAAAAATCACAAACGCGCCTAAATCTGTCGCAAATGCGACTTTTGAACACAGACGTGTTTGAAAGGTGCACAAACGCGGTTTTCAAATAGAGACGCAACCCTACAATCTACAAAATAAGATAAAATAATTCCAAACACAAACATGATTATGGAGGACACAAACATGGCAGAAAAGCGAAAAAATGCAGTTCCAGGATGCGCAGATGCAGAAATGTCAAAAGTTTGTCAAAAATGTCAGATCTGCAACTTCAAAAACACAAAATCTACAACAAAAGATGTTAAATGAAAAAGGGACAAGAGTCCCACCAGGTGTTGCAAAATGTTTATGGTAAAAATGGAAACAACAATATTGAAAGACTAAATAGATTCAACCACAAAACCCTTGCCTAACAACAACAAAGATCCACCATAACATATGAAGATTACCTAAGACAATGCAAATAAATGAAATCAGAAAGATTATACCATCACATGTCCAATAGGGTTTGGATCTCCATTCTTCCTATCTCCATTGATCTTGCGTGATATATTTTCTCTCAGATTTTATGTGTGCACAAGAGCTCAACAAAGAACGAAAATGTGGTTGCAAGTAGGCTTGATCGCATATGAAAGTTCAAAAGTGTAGTTGGCGGTTGATAATGAAGAAATCATCTCCTTATATAGAAGACACTATAGGAAATGGAGGGATAAGATTGAGAGGTGTAAAAGATAAATGGTCGGCTATGATTAGAGGGTAGGTAGAGAAAATCAAAAAATAATGAGAGGTTAGGTAATGTAGGAATCAAGAGATGAATGACATGTGGCATAGGTAGAAAAGGCTAATGAATTAATTAAATAAATAAAGATTTATTAAATTAATAGAGGAAGTGGGATCAATTAAATAAATAAGATATTTATTTAATTTAGGAAAGGGGATAATTTAAATAAATAAATGTATTTAATTAAATGGGAAATAAGGCTAGAAGAGGATAAATGAATTAAATAAATAAATAAATAATTAATTAATTAATAGAAGAATTAGGCTAAAATAATTAAATAAATAAAGATATTTATTTAATTAGACAGGACAATTTTAGGTGTCAACAGGTATCACTCAACGTTTGCAACCAGAATTAACATTTAAAAATCAGTACTCAAAAGGGATTAGTTTCATCTCTTCCAGGGTAAACACTCACAAATCAGAAGAAGCATTACAAATCATGATTTCCAATGATCAACTTGAGAGCCGCTATTCCACTGACTCTAATGGATGGGAATGGGGTTCAGACAAATCCTCCAGTGATTATGAACTCACCGAGACATTCTGAGAACTAGGTGAACCTATGTAAGAGGAAGAATTTCATAGAAAATTCAAAGTTGGTCAAGAAACAACCCCTGAGGATCCCACACAGTTTTTATCTCTAGGTTCTAGGTCAAAATCATGAAGGATGAGGACACCAGTTCCGGAATGTGTTTTTAGTAATGACAATTTGGACTCGTTCACGATCGAGACAGATGAGGAGAGTGCCAATGATGATCTTGACAACTACCTTGACATACCTAAAGATAACTCTATATGCACCTTAACACCCATTGACTTCAAAAACATTGAAGGCCTTCCCCTTGTTCACCACCAACTTATTCATTGGGACCATGAAGGACCTGCACAATTTGACACATTCCAAAATGATGAAGCCTTTATCGACTATTTAGGCATACGAGATGGTCTTCCACTTGGGGACCATAAGGCAGGATACACTATAGAACTCAACAACATGGCATATTTTGGTGAGGGTGTTGGGCCTTCTAGTCGCAAAAATATAAAAATAAAAACAAATCAAGGGTTTTACTATGAAAACCACATTATGGCACTGTCTGACCCCAAAAAAGTAAAAAGAAAGGACGTATCTGAGGGTGAAAACCTCTCTAAGGTGCCCAAAGATGGAAGGCTTGACATTCTCCTGACATCATATGAATAAAAATCATCTATGTTAGTAGAGGAGACCATCAAAACAAACATTGGTACAGAAGAGATTCCATGTAACATCTTCCTGGTGCAATCTTTGACAGAGATAGAAAGACCGAAGTTCATAAGTTCTTCACAAAGCGACAAATCAATTTTGCATGGTCATATGTCAATATGCCTAGACTGGATCTGGATTTAGTAATGCATCATTTGATAGTTAAACCGGGGACAAAACCAGTAAAACAAAAATTAAGAAAGATGCATCCAGAAGTGGCATTATTAGTCAAGGCAGAGCTTGAAAAATTATTGGATGTCGGATTCATACGCCCAATTGATTATCCTGAATGGATCTCCAACTTGGTACCAGTCAGTAAGCCGAATCGCAACATCAGAATATGCATAGATTTCAGAGACATTAACAAAGCTTTCCTAAGGATGACTTTCCATTACCCAACATCAACCTGATCGTAGATCTCATAGCAAGTCATCCGATGTTATCTTTGATGGACGGATTCTCCCACTACAATCAAATAAAAATCACATCTAAGGATCAACACAAAACAACATTCACTTATCCTTGGGGAACTTTCTACTGGAATGTCATGTCCTTCGAGCTAAAGAATGCAGGCGCTACATACCAATGAGCCATGACTACTATTTTTCATGATCTTATGCACATAACTATAGAAGATTATGTTAATGACCTCTTGGGAAAATCAATATACAGAGATACACATTTGGACATCCTTTCAGTCATTTTTGATTAGTTGGAAAAATAAAAAGTAAGAATAAACCCTAGGAAATGTGTCTTTGGAGTAACCTCCAAGAAGCTCCTGGGATTCATTGTTTCAAAAAGAGGAATTGAGGCCATTCCAGCAAAAGTTAAAGTGATCCTAGAAATACCACCACCAAGAAATATTAGTCAACTTCGATCTTTGCAAGGAAGACTCCAGTCCATATGATGATTCATAGCACAACTTGTAGATAAATGTCACCCTTTTCAACATTTGCTACACAAAACCATCAAATTAAAATGGGATGATAGCTATCAATGGGATTTTTAGATACTCAAAGATTATCTTCTGAATCCACCAGTCTTGATGCCACCAGTCCCAGAACAACCACCATTACTCTACATATCAGCTACACCAACAACAATGGGAGCACTCTTAGTGCAACAAGATGCCAAGGGATAAGAAAAGGTAGTATATTACATCAGTCATACTTTGGTTGGTTATAAGCTAAACTACACACCAATTGATCGTTCGTGTCTCGCTATGGTTTTTGCTTCGCAGAAATTATGACATTACATGCTAACTCATAAAACTAAGCTGGCTACAAGGATCGATCCATTGAAGTATCTTCTCAATAAGGCAATGCTTACTGGAAGACTAGCCAAATGGGTGATGCTATTGAGTGAATTCGACATCGAATATGTGGACAAAAAAGCAATAAAGGGACAAGCTATCGTAGATCAGTTAGCAAATGCACCCATGATAGATGGTGCTACTCTAATTTCAGAATTTCCAGATGAATCCATCCTAGCGGTATCACATACAAAACCTTGGCAACTATATTTTGATGGCTCATACACACAGCATGGTGCAGGAGTTGGAATCCTCTTTATCACACCTCAAGGGGATTCCATTCCAAAATCATATCAATTGTCATTTCCTTGCACTAATAACATAGCAGAATATGAGGCATTAACAACTGGATTACAGATTGTAGTTCAGTGGAAGATTCAAGGACTTCATGTTTTTGGGGACTCTCAACTAGTAATTAATCAAGCAACTGATGACTACCAAACAAAGGATAAAAAATTAATGCCTTACAAGAAAATGATAGATGACTTCAAGCAACACTCCATGAAGTTAACCTTTGAGCAGATACCAAGAGAGCATAATCGAGTCACAAATGCCATGGCTACTATTGCTTCACTGGTCGATCTACAACAAAATGAAACCTACTATGAGTTCTTGTTGGATAACCTTTTGGTTCCCTCGTATGAGATCACTCCTACTGAAATGATATGTGTCATTGGTCCTGATTCCCAGTTATATGGTTCCATTTTCACATACCTTCATAACAACACCCTTCCTCTTGACATATCCAACAACCAACATCACACTTTCATTCGCCAATCTTCCTGATACGTCATTTTAGTCGATATCCTATACCATTGAGGTCTAGATGGAACTCTCCTTAGATGTTTACAAAGGGACAAAGCTCAGATTGTGTTACGTAAAGTTCATGAAGGGATATGTTGTCCACATTCTAGTGGTCCTACCTTAGCTAATAAACTCATCAGGATTGGATATTACTGGGCCAATATGGAAAAAGATTCATATCAATTTGTCAAGAAATGTAAGCAATGTCAAATTCATGGAGACCTTATTCATGCACCAGCACAATAACTTCAACCGATTGCGACTCCTTGGCCCTTTTGTCAGTGGGGACTCGATCTCATAGGCAAGATTTACCCTCCTTCTTCCAATGGCCCCAAATTCATTATCACTACCACAAAGTATTTCACAAAATGGATTGAAATCACGCCTCTTACACAAGTCACTAGAAAATAGATTGCTACATTCTTTCTGAACTATATCATTTGTCAGTATGGTATTCCTCTTTCCATCATCACTGAAAATGAACTTCCCTTCAAAAACTAGGATGTTTGTGAACTTTGTGATCGCTTCCATATTACTAATCATTTCTTCACTTGCTATTACCCCGAAGGTAATGGTCAAGCTGAGACATTTAATAAAACTATTCTTAAAATCCTCAAAAAGACAGTTGATGATGTTGACCGAAATTGGTATATCCAACTTAATCCCGCACTTTGGGCTTATCGCACAAGTGTTCGCACACCTATAGGAGTCACACCTTATTCACTTGTCTATGGCGCTGAAGCTATCTTGCCTATTGAGGTTGAGTTACCATCTTTATGAGTCTCTTTGGATAACATTATCAGTGATGAAGACTACAGGGTCTCTCGCTTACAAGAACTAGAACTATTGGATGAATGAAGACAAACCACTTTTAATCATCTCAAGACTTATCAACAATGAATGAGTCGCAGTTACAATCACAAGATAAAGCCTCTCACATTTGAGGTAGGTGACTTAGTTCTCAAAGAAAACCCCAAAAATCAACAAGATAGAGAGAAGAAGGGTAAGTTCAAACCAAATTGGCTTGGTCCTTACATCATCACAGCAGCCTATGGATCTCGTGAATATCAGCTCTCAACCCTAGAGAGTGAACCTTTGGAGGATCCTATCAACAACATGCACCTTCACAAGTTTTACACATAGCTCTTTAGAATATCCTAATTCAAAAATACAAAAAATTCAAAAAATTCAAAAATACAAAAAAAAAATCATAAAAATCATAAAATAAAAAAAAAGAAAAAAGAAAAAAAAAATAGTTACTTGGTGAAAACCTGGCATACAGGCGCATTGTGACACTAAAAAAAAATAAAAATTGAAAAATAAAAAAAGTAAAGAAAAACATTTCATCCAATGATGAAAACCACTTTGGTGGCACCTTGGACAAGTACTGTGGTGAAAACCGGGTCACCAACACCATGTGTAGAGACATTGCTCCTCCCTCCTTCAGGATTCAATTCCATCCTTTCACTTTTCACACACTCACAACCTTTCCATGCATAATAAATCAGCTCCTATTTGTGGCTAAGGCGAATCCTACATCTAGTGATGGGTGTGGAACTGAGAGCATCACAAGTTCTGAGGAGTACAGTTTCTTCCAATTTTCTTCAGTCTATCCATGCACAATCCACAATAAAGAAACACTTGCATCACAAATCCACAATAAAGTTCTACCTTCTCCACAATAAAGTATCAGTTTCAGATGAGACACAACAACAATGGGCTTCAACAAATCAAATCTTTCAACACACTCTGACAACATTATGGTTCAGTGCTATCTGTCATTTTGTGAGGAAAAACATTGTGACCACAATCAAATAGACTTATACAAGTGACAAGAGACACTAAACTTGAGGACTACAGTGGATTTTGGTGTCGAGTCTTGGTTTTCTTTTGATTTTATCTTTTGGTGACATGTCTTTTAGCTTTTCCAGGATGTCTCTGACTAGAGATTTTATCTCTAGGATGTCTTTGACTAGAAAGGCAAGGATGGGGTATCATCACCTATTTTTCTTTCCATTCTATGGACTGTCTCTTAGTAATGCTATGACTTGTCCAAGGATATGAGGACACTGAGAGTCTAGCATGAACTGGGGCATTCCTTGTTTGCAACTATCTGATCTCCATGTGAACAGTTACAATGACTTTCTAGGTCGAACCTATACCTCAATTGTCATAACCTATTTGCCATAATATAGCTCAATGATGATAAAAGCACAAGAAGCTCTTTCACTTCCATATCTTCTATCTTCCATCCCCCTTTCTTGATTGACCTCCATCGTCCATCCTTGAGTTTGTGTAGCCCGTTGTCACATGACTGAGTATAATGACACACCAAAAACATCTGCATTTCATGTAGTTTGCACCTGCATTATCACATGTTAGCATTTCATACATTCATATAGATATCACAATTACATCACATCCTGCACACAACACATGTTAGCACATTTTACATCCTTGTCATATTTATCTGCATTTCATACATTCACATTTGCATTTGCATAACATATTAAAAACATAAAAGAACAAAAAAAATATTGCATTTCATCATGTACATATTTGCATCCATATCATAAGCATCATAAAACATATAGAAGCATCACATAGGTACACATGCATATAGCTACCACAAAGATGAATCATCATCATCATATATATATATATATATATATATATATATATATATATATATATATATATATATATATATATCTCAAAATCATAAGTGTCATGATACAATGATGTCAAAATACATATGGCTACAATATCACATGAAGGTGTCTACATCATCATACAAAAATGGTACAAAACCGATACATAGGAAGCCCTCTAAGGCTATGATTAACTCCCTCCCTTGGAGCCATCTAACCTCAATGAAGTCTGAGCTCTGGAAGGACCTACCCCAAGATCATCTCTCCTGCCCCCTCTATCTGGTGGTGGTGTAGGACCCATAACCCCACCACTAGACGCCTGTCTCCTGTCTCTCCCCCCAGAGGTTGTTGCAGGTCGTGATGGTCTTTGAAAGCTCATAGCCCACTGATCTAGTGGTACCACCCCATAATACAGGTCTCTCTAGTAGGCTATCTCCTCCCCTACCCGCAGAACATAGGTGTATCCAACCCCTATGTCCTTTGCTTTACACCTCCCTACCCTTAGTGTTGTCTCAGCCTTTGTATAGCACTGAATAGCTCGATCCCTCTCCTGCTCAGTGTCCCTCAGTTGTCTCCTGAGTCTATCTGTATTCCTCTCCAAATCCTAAATCTCATTTGCCTATCCTTGGTAGATCTCCCTCAAGGATAGTAGCTCATCATCCTCCTCCCCCCCCTCACCCTATCCCTGTGGCTTCTCATGTCCCTGTACCTATCTGGGAACCTGTGTTACTAACACTTGTAACGACAATCCACCTCTACCCCTCACTACATTTATCTGTCTCTCCTCTCCGCCCTCTCTCCTTGGTGCCACTCTCCTCTCTACCACTGTACCTTGCCTCCGTCATCGGCCTCTACCTCCTCCATCTCCACTATCATCTCCATCACCTCCACCATCTCCCTCTATTAGCTCCCTTGAATCCGTCAGCCATGGGAATGGATTCTCTGCCCAATATGCAGTATACTTTGCATCCATCCTTGCATCCTCCACATCTGCCCATATATCCCAAGGCATGGAAACCATCTCCTGCAAATGTGTCACTACCTGATCATAAAACAATAACGGACACAAATGCCCCTGATCCGTCATTGTCCATGCATACATCCCTGAACCCTGTGGCATCTATTGTATCCTACTAAACTTCTTTCATACTCTATCTATCAAGTGCCACTCAATAACATATGGTGTCTATCCAATCAGATACCTACTCTGGAATACATATGGCAGCTCCACTACATCATCCTCCCACTCCTCACAGTCTCGATATGACCTCCATACCACACTGTCTATCTCATCAATAACCCTGCACCAATACTCCAACCTCCCAATCCATGGTTGTGATGTAATCATATCATACAAGTGTACATAACTACGTCCATGTCCTTTGCCTCTAAAGTGTATCGGACGTGTAATCAGCAGATGCTCATATGCCCATACCTACAATAGTGTCACTTTGCATCCCAATCCTTCTAATCCGTGATACATAGACTAATGTAGATCATAATACAAGTGTGCCAGCAGACACACCCCCCATGCAAACCTGGTGTTCTTTGTCACCAATGTCTCCAGAGTCCTCCCCCATCCCACTGCCAACCCTCGTGTCGCCCTATCTGGACAGAGGAATCCAGTGATAACTCCTGCCAGCACCATCGGTAGTGCCAATCCTGTCTATGTCATGGTGTCCCAAGCCACATGTCCAACCCTCATCTCCAGTCCTAGATCCTGAAACACTCGTCTCAGTGCATCTCTATCTTCATCTCAATCATAAGGAACTAAAACCCCATCGATCGATATCTGTAGTATCCTATATACATCCTCTAAGGTGACTGTCATCTCACCCATCAACAAATAAAATGTACATGTCTCTGAGTGCCATCTCTTGGCTAAAGAAGTTAGCAATCCCATATTCGCCCGAAATGAAGGCACATACATAATGCATCGTAGTCCCATAGCCTCTACTGCTGCTCTATCCTCGAGTGTCAGCTCTAGTTGTAAACTCTTAATCGAAAGAAATCTCTCTCGTGACTCCAACATCAGTAGGTCCTCCTGTAGTCAATAAAATCAACTGTGTCAATCCTAGTGGCATTCCTTGTTCATCACAAAGTGATGCTTTTTATCCTAGTAGTACTCCCTGTTCATCACAAAGTGCTGCTTTTTATCCTAGTAGTACTCCCTGTTCATCACAAAGTGCTACTTTTTATCCTAGTGGTACTCCTTGCTCATCACAAAGTGTTGCTTTGATCCTATCTTTTAGGGCACCTATTTGAGTGTATCCTCTTAAGTAGCTTATCCAATTGACAACGTATGTTGTATCACAGAATTGTCAATTGCAGCCTAATCCAATTGGCAACATATGTTCTATCATAGAATTATCAATTTCAGCTAATCCAATTGACAACATATGTTCTATCATAGAATTGTCAATTTCTTTGGTACTCCTTCCTCATCGCAAAGTGCCTCAATCTATCCTATCCTAGGTTGTTCTTGAGTGTATCCACTTGAGTAGTTTCCTGATTGGTAACGTATGTTCTATCACAAAATTGTCAATCCTAGCCCTATATGTTATCCTAGTCTTCCCTAGAGGACCTATTTGAGTGTATCCTCTCTACAGCTTATCCAATTGACAACATATGTTTATCACAGAACTTTCAATTTGACCTTGAAGATGCAAACACGCTTATATCCTACCTAGACATGCCTGCTCGGCACAGAAGTGCCTGTCCTGCACAAATGCACCTGCATTTCACAGACGCACTCGCATCTGACACAAACGCTACTGAAATCATAGGCGTACCTGCCACAAACACAAATGTGCCTATCCTACGCAAACGCGCCTGGCACCAATGCAGATGCACCTTAACATTTTTCCCCCCGCTTGACATTTTTCTAGACATACCTAATGTGCATTTATTACCCTACCTAACATGCATTTATGACAATAATTAATACAAAAAGGTACAAGGAGGTCCTGCGGTACTTACCGTCTCTCCTGCATCTACTGGCCTCTGATCGACGAACGCGATCGAATCTGTGCACCAATGCCATTGCTGCTAACTGCTGCCTGCTCTACTCTCTGTGCACTCTGATCTCTTGGATGTGTGGATGACAATGAGGATGTTTTCCCTCGTAGTCTATCTTATAAACTACCCTAGCCCTCATTTCCCGAGTCAGTCTTCTCTATCCCGTGACTCTGTCACTCTATCTAGTCAGTCCATTCTAGCCTTTCTTTCTTATCGAGAGATTGTCTGCGCTCTTTTCAGATATTTTCATCCAATCTCTTGAGGGGGCATATCATTCACATCTTGGGGAAGCTTTGTATCAGTTCATCTTATCTTCTTTGAAACAACGTGACAAGTTGCATTGTCTCAAATAGGGGAAAAATGTAGACACCTAAAATTGTCCTATCTAATTAAATAAATAATTTTATTTATTTAATTATTTTAGCCTAATTCTTCTATTAATTAAATAAATCTTTATTTATTTAAATAATTCATTTGTCCTCTTCTAGCCTTATTTCTCATTTAAATAAATACTTTTATTTATTTAATTATTCCACTTCCTCTATTAATTAAATAAATCATTATTTATTTAATTAATTCATTAGCCTTTTTCTACCCATGACACGTCATTCATCTCCTTATTCCTACACTACCTACCACCCTCTTATTATTTTCTTATTTCTTTTACCTACCCTCTTATTATTTTCTTATTTCTTTTACCTACCCTCTAATCCTAGTTGACCATTTATCTTTTACACCTCTCAATCTTATCCCTCCATTTCTTACAGTGCCTTCTATATAAGGAGATGCTTCCTTCATTACCAACCCTGACTCCCGGATTAGCATTAGAACTTTCATATGTGATCAAGCCTACTTGCAACCACACTTTCATTCTTTGTTGAGCTCTTGTGCACACATAAAATCTGAGAGAAAATATATCAAAGAAGATCAATGGAGATAGGAAGAATGTAGATTCAAACCCTATTGGACATGTGATGGTATAATCTTTGTGATTTCATTTGATTTGCATTGTCTTAGGTAATCTTCATGTGTTATGGTGGATCTTTTTTATTGTTAGGCTAGGGTTTTGTGGTTGAATCTATTCAGTCTTTCAATATTGTTGTTTCCATTTTTACCATAAATATCTTCCATCAATGAATTCCACTCCACCCTGATATGACTTAGATAAAGTCTTTGGTTTACCATATTTGGCCATCGCACGAAAGGAACAAACCCCAACTCTTCCATTGCAATGTGGCTCACAAAGCACTCATCAAAATCAAATCCGTGTCCCAAGTGCGCCCATTCAAGAATAGAATCCATTCCAGTTATTAGCTCCTGCTCAAAGAGAGATTTCATAACCCAACGAATGTCCTCCTTGGCAAACCTTAATTCCAGGCCCTAGGCCAAAATCATCGCAGCTATATCCACAAAACATATTATTTTATTAACATTGGGATTTTATTAGACATGAATATGGGATAATGTTAATTAGAACATTAATGACAAAGCTAGGCAATGAATCATTATTAATTAATTATTCGCATGGTTTTCGGTTATGAAGTTGTATTCTCATGAGAATATTAACTAAATAATAATAAATATCATTTTTATTAACCTTGGTTGCTTCCCTTCTTCATGTACTTGGTTGTTTGAGAGGTGCATGTATTTTCTTTATTCTAGAAGTCTATGGGAGCCTTTACAAAACCCATTATTCCAGTGAGTTTTATATGTAATATCTTTATGTTATTGGAGGTTAAGGTTATGAGAGCCATGTTAAAACCCATTATTAAGGTTAAGGGAGTCTAGAAAAACCCTTTTCTCATGTTTGTCTAAGTTGTCTATTTTGATGGCTTCAACCTTTTGCTTTTACAACAAGTTCATTAATTCTTAGTATTTGTTGTTAGGCTATGGGTTGGTTGTTTGTTGCCTGTGGTGTATCTTGTGGAAACATTTTGTAAGTGGGTTCTAAAGCCCTGCAAAATCCGAGGGTTTTGGGTCTCCTACAAACTTGTCTTACCCTTAATAAAAAAAACATTGGGATTTTAGAGGAAAATTTGAGAATATGAAATAAATAAATATTTAATTAATATAGGAATTGGGAATGCAAATAGTTAACTAATTTTAGAGGAATTATGGGAATTGATGGTATCAATTTTAGGTGTCTACAACAAGTTTAAAAGTTGATATTTATGGAATCATATAAATTTGAAATAACTTAAACCACAGTAGAAATGTAATGGAAATCAACAAGAATGTAAGAATACCATAGATGTCATATCATGTTGCCTAAGAAACCCTTTTTAAAAAGATCCAATATCAAAAGAATATCTAGCAATGTATTAGTTTTAGAATAAGAAGCCAAATATAATATTTTAATCAAAATATCTTAATTAATAGTCTTCCTCCATGAACCATAAAAACAACCTAAGAATGTTCTTTCAACTTATGATAACAAACCTAGTTACTCAAGCCTTCAATTTATAGATATAATCCTTAGAAAAAAACAAATGATATTCACGACCATGGAAGGAATCATGTGACACTATTCCATTAAGCTTAGCTTATGAGGAGGAACTACATGCAAGAGGGTCCTACCTCACTAATCATGCCATGTTAGAGAGAGTCGTTATGAGAAATTATGACTCTTCAATTTCCCAAAGTGAAGTTGTTGGAATTATACACTCTTATGAGAATAGTTGATGTTGTCATTGATGGAAACCATCTGGCAACCTTCTGGCATTCATCTGGTAAGCCACCAGCAGTTACCAGCACTGGCAATAGATATCTACATACACCAACAGGTACTTCACCGGCAACGACAACAATGCAGATCAGCACCTCAGCCGACAGGGAATAAACTTTTGTTTATTGTATTTAAATGTAATTATCTTTTGTAAAGCCGACATGGTACATTGTAATAGACTCATATATGTATGAGATCTTGTAAGTCATTCTGTAAGGAGTGAATGTGGGAGAGAGTAAGAAAATAAGGAAAAGGAAGAATGTTATATGCGAATGCATAAGGGAAATTTTGTATAAGGTTTTGGTTATAGAATGAGCTTAAACCGGTACTGAACCTCGCATAGTTGATGCTGATTTGAAGCAATACATTGTATTGGATTTCATAATCCACTTTTGTAGTCAGTGTGACTCTTATTGAGCAGTGAGCTCTAGGCAATTGGCCTCCCTCCATGTGCAGGCCCCTCATTGTAAGTAATATTTATTCATTGGCCAATGAGTGAATATTGTGGGTCACAAATCCCACCGAGGTTTTTCCCACACCGGGTTTCCTCGTTAAATATCTTGTGTTATGGTGTGTTCTCTATGTTGTCTCTTTTATTCTTATTTGTTGCATTAATTCTTATTTATCGATACACTGTTATGGGATGCAAAGTTCTTAGAAAGTTTAAATATTCTGCTAACCGGTTAGATACTGATTCACCCCCCTCTAAATATCTTTGAGACTATCATTAATCCTAATAGAAGCACTATTTCCAATGAGACTAGTCAACTTTGTAATTTTAGTTTTAATATAGTTAATAGCTCAATCCAAGTGATTAGAGGAATACCATGAATAACTAAAGAAGCTATTGTATGTATACAACATTAGAATATTACTATGTCTAACTAGTCTAACTTTACAATTTAATGTTCTAATATCATTACTATGACTTGTAAGGTCTAACACATTTACTCTTAATAGGAAAATAACATTTATTTGGGACTTAGTTGTCCTATGGTCATAAAAAAATTTTAAAACAAGCAAAGTTGGTAAAAAAGACTTCTACTGCCTCAAACTAGGTCAAGACTATATGTGTAATTTTAATTTCTTGGAAGATAAAATAATGATCTAAGAGTTGGAATTGTTCTAAATAGGGATGATGAGATGTTTTTGAAAATAAGCCTAATTTTTAGGCCAATGAGTACAACAAATTAATCAAAATCATTTGTTATGGCAATACATTATTTAAACCCATGTAAAGAGGTATAAATGAAGAATAAAATTGCAAATAATGCGTCTATATATTTTATATAGATGGTAGTATGGAATGGTTTGAGAGTTATAATAAATTTGAAGACAAGACACTTTTAAACAATTATACACTTGAAATGGTTGAAACTAGCACAAGAGCAAGAGGGTAGGATTTTTTTATGTCCCTAAAGAATAATTTATGATGTAGTATCATCCCATGATATAAGGAAGAGTCTTTCTTATGCCTAGCCAAGGTAATTGTAAGGAGATATGAGGCATGGTCCTATATTCTTGCAACAAGTTGTATTGAGACAAATACTAGTAACCAACTACTCGTGCAAGATGCAATTTTCAATATTTTGTGGGATTCTTTCATATGAAAGTCAATACACATCATCTTCAATGCCTAGTTGAGGAGCTTGAAGACAATACAAAGGATTCAAGTCAATACATATACTTTTCCAACACCAAAGCAAGAAGATAGCATTTATTTCTTCAAAAGTAATGTTCCTATATTCTTTCATGTTGTTTTTGTGTTTTCCAAGATATGTAAGAAATGATAGAAAGAGATTATTATTATCAAATTTAAAAAATAAAACTACTATATAGACTCTATATCAGTTGTAAACAACCTTATGATCAGTGAAATCAACTATTTTCTACCTTTATCACATGTCTTACTTGCATTTTGTTATTGAGGAATTTAAATTTCATATTAGTAAAGATTAATTCATTGTAATTTCAATATTATTTTTTCACCTTTGCAAGAAATTACACGAGTATTATGCAAGTATGTTACTAATTTAAGATCATTTTGTGCATGTAAAGTAATACAAAAGTACCTTACGTAACTTCTTGTGCATCATTACTTATTTATTTCATTTTAGTTTCAAAATTTCTTACTCTTCTCATGATGAGAACAAAACAACATAGTATTAGTTTCAATCTTAGGAAAGATTAGTAGAAAGGGAATTATCCCTTCATCTAGAGGTTGATCTCAAATTTCAAGTCCCACAACATAATATATTATCTAATGTTTCATTAAATAGTTGAGTTAATTGTTGAAAAAGTTGTATATTTAGAGTTATAATAGTTTTTGGCATGTTGGTGAGACAAATAAATTCTAAGTTAAGAGTTTTTTGTTCAGAAAATGGTGTTATTAGCATATTGCAATCTTGAAGAAGATTTTTACATGTACCTGCCATCTTTACAAGTTCTAGTTACAAATTGGTCCTAAAATTTTCATTGCAAAAATGGAGACAAGGGATTCTTCTAGAGGTAAATATTATCAATTTTTTGACTTGCCTTCTAATACTTCAAGAAGAACAAAAAATTGGTTGTCTAAATCTCTTGTAAGAAGAACTAATCTTTCTTCTAATAGCACATTCTAAACCACATTTTGGTATATTTTCACAAACAAGAACAAAATTATAGCTTCCCAACATTGCCCAACCAAGAAATAGAGCTTTGTGACTTTTAATGGGGGCCTTTGTCTCAATCTTTAGCAACATGATGAGATTCCAAATTTAGTCTTGAAATTTGCCCATATTTCATAAGTGAAAACATCACCACTCCCATAGATCACATTTAGGACATAAAAATAATATGTTATATGCATAATCACACAAGATAAAGTGGTTGTGAGACTTCTTTCTACTTGAAAGTGAAATGTGTGGAAAAAGGAGCTTTAGCCTAGAATGTAAACTAAGGACTTATTCATTCACTATTCCCACATTCGTTGATTCTCCATTGGGGAAAAACCAACAAAGTTCAACTTCAATCCAAAAGGAGAGTTGCACACTTTCATTGATCGTTCCCTTTTGAAATTGGTGTTTATTTGGATATGATTATGATTATGCAAGATATAGGTAAAATGATGGAAAATTGACAAGATTTAGTATAAAAAGATATGGAGATAGAAGTAAACATAAAAGTTCAAATCTAGAATCAAGAGATGGAGAAAAACCTGTGACAACAATTTAGAGTTGAAAGTGTCAAACCAATGAGCTAGGCACCCTAGTCTAAAGGTGTCTTCAACAATTGAAAGCTTTAGATTCTTGGTTAGGAGGCCTTGTAGATATTTCCCTCCAAAATTCAACCTAAAAGTGTTCGATGACTGACCTAATCGGCATAGTCCAAGGATTTTCATATGTTATGTATACACATAAACCTAGCTTGAATAATTATTTGGATGCAAAGGTTATTTGAATATTCTTCTATTATATGGTTGAATTCCCTAATTTAATTATATAATTCACTTTTCCTAAATTCCTCCAAAAATTCTATTCACCCTCACCCACTTGCATTTTCCTACAAATCCACATCCTCATCCCCTTTTCCACCTCATCAAACACATTAGCATGTGACAAGTGAAAATAGATATTTTGCAAATTAAATTGGTCAAAAATGCTCACATCAAAGGTACTTGAGTCTTACACTTGGGTACTTGCAACCTTGCTTCCTCATGCATCCAAAGTACCTTGAGTCTTACAATTGGGTATTTGAACCTTCCTTGCTTCTTGCATTCAGGTACTTGGACCTTACATTTGGGTACTTGGGCCTTTCTTGTGTCATGCTTATTTAATCAAGGTTGCTTCTTGAGCTCACACTTGGCAATAAATACGATCTCTCCATCTCAACCTCCATGTCCTTAAGTCTTCCATCATAAATAATCTTTGCATCCTCACCATCCAATTTGCCAGATTGAATCGCATCCCTTGATTCCATGCCACCTCACTCTTGGTCTTGGAAAGTCTATAAATAGAGCCATCTTGAGCACATCTATCATCTCTTATGTTTGCATCATACTAATGCTCATTTTCATCTAGCTTATGCATCCATTTAGTATCATTTAGCTTATTTAGCATGCTTTTAGCCTAACATCTTGTTTATATCATGTTTATATCTTCATTTTACCTTCATACTAGCTTCTATCTCTTTCATTTATCCCTTATGTTAGCTTAATTGTACATCATTTAGTAATCTCATTCTCTAGGTTGTCATCTAATTGAATCTTGTGCACGATATGAGAGCACTAATGTTGCAGATTCAATATGTCCTTGGAGATAGAGGACAATGGGATGCTCTTGAGGGAATGTGTGCATATTTATGTTTATATTATTTTTTATATGAATCTCTTAAATTAATGTCACATTCGTACACTTCTAGGATAACCACCTTTTTGTGTGTACACATTCAAAGTATAGAAATATTTGTCTCAGTTTGCTTTGTACAATTCTACAACTTTCAACTATTGTATATGCACATGCACACACAAGGAGAGTAAAAATATAGTGTTCTATATAGGCACTTGCCTAAGTCAAACCCCATATTGGTGTTCCCACCTCCACAGTATCAATGATGATGTAAAAGAGAAGTTACCCTTCGTAGGGAAGAGGATAAATCATAATTGAAATATTGAATTCAAGTGATATTACCTTAGGATTGATCATGGTGGTGATGTAATACTCTTTACACAAATCCTTCAGGTGTTGATGCAATAACATGGCATGACAAGACATAAGAAGATCAATCATGAAAAAATTATTGCATGTAGGTTGTTGTAGCTTGCTTCTCCATAATATTGAATTCTCAAACCCACCATTTCTTGCTTGCTCATAGACTAGGAACTCATAAAAATATTAGCTTATGTTAGGATGAAAAATAATTATTTTATATAGGGTTCACAAGAAATTTCCTAATTTAAGTGACTTCCAATTATCAAATGAAAAATATTAGGATTGAATCTGATGCAAGAGCATCCCCGGTTCATGGCAATCTTGCATCAACCAAAAAAATATTTTTCTTTTTGTTTTGCTTTCTGTTTGCAGTTTCAACATTTCTTTCTGTGTACCGGTTTTGGCTCACCGGATCCTGTGGTGTTGGATTTTTCTTGAAGACTAGACCATCTACCTTATTCCCAAACCGCATCACTTTTGGATCATTTTCTGGTAAGATATCATTACCGGTTTCCTTGATAGTTTCTTGTTACCAGTTGCCTAGACCTATTTGTATTTGTGATCTACCAGATCTCTCCAGTAGCTTGCAGAGCCCTGAGAATTGACTCTGATGTTCCTTGGCATGTGGCTGACCTTTTCCCATTAATTACATTTCATCCTTTGGATTTTCTGAAAGGATTTCTTTGGTAGAGGTTGACCTTGTAGGTTTTGCACAGTAGGTCTTGTTCTTCAGGTTTTGATGCCTTTTTGGGTCGACCAAAACCCCTTGGATTGTATATATCATTGTAATTGTGCATTAGAATGTAAAAAAGCATCCAAATTGTGCGTAGATGAAAGATCTTGAGATTTGAAGTCTCGGTTGTGACCTATTCTATACTTTGAGTATGTTTTAGCAGGCCTATGAGCCGATTTTCTATAATCCTATTGTTACCATTTGGTTGTAATCAATTTTCATGTTATAATTCAATTTGTTCTGCATTGCCTCCATAATATCTTTTTGTTTTCATTGTGTTTGCTCCTGCTGACTGGTTTGGACTAATCTCTTTGAGGTTCCTCCTTACTGGTGACTGCATCAAGTGGTATCAGAGCAAGTTTTCATTCTGGTTGTCCTAAGAATTTTGTTGTAGGGTGGCGGACCGTGGAACTGACCTGCAGAACCAAAGGACTGGCAAAAAATGGTGCAAAGAAGAACTAGGAATGGTGGAGCACGTGGGAATGCAAACCCTCCTGTGATGGAGACGTTGCGATGGATAGCAGCCCGGTTGGAAGTTGTGGAGACAACACAAAGAAGAGGTTGACATATTGAAGATGTAAGTGAAGATGAAGGTGAAGAAGCCCCAACAAAACAAGTAAACCCATTGGCGATTGATCAGGATGAGGAAAGGTTTTTGAGGGTTTTGAGTAGGGCTAATACTAAACCACATTTTAGCCCACCAAAATAATGATGGAAAGTTGGATTCCAATGAATTGATGGATTTGATCTTAGATATGGAAAAGTATTTTGATTTTGAGAACACTGCAGAAGAAAGGAAGGTGAAATATGCATGTACCCGGTTGAAAGCTCATGCATCTCTTTGGTGGGAGAATTTATAGGTTGATAGATAGAGAAGAGGTAAAGAGAAAATTAAGACTTGGGATCGGATGGTTGCTAAGTTGAAGTCAAAATTTATACCAGTTGATTATCAAGTGAATATGTTCTGGAAGTTGAGACATAAGGAATATAGTGTGAAGGAATACACCAAAGCATTTTACAAGATGAGTATCAAATCCAAACATGTTGATGATGAAGTTGAACAAGTTGCAAGACATTTGAATGGGTTGCAGATGTCTATACAAGATGAACTTAGTTTGATCAAATTATAGTGTTGAAAAGACTTACCAGTATGCCCTAAAGGATGAAGAAAAGTTAAAAAAAAAGACATGAGTAGAGGAAGAGAGGTAGAGGTGGAAGGTTTACCAGAGGTAGATTTCAAGGAGGAAGAGGATATACTGGAGGTAGAGGAACCTATATAGATCAGAACAAGTATAAGGAAGTGAGAAAAGAAGGTAATTCATACTAGAAAGATGATAGAAATTTCTACCAGAGGAGAGAACCAGATGGCTACCAGAATGAAAATTTTGGAAGACAAGACAAGAAGGCATTTAGAGGTACTTGCTATAAGTGTGGAGGAGAAGGACATCATGCATTTGAATATAAGAAGGTAGAGAATACTGGAAGAGTAGCAGTGGTGGAATAGAACCCCATCGGATCACCTAAGAAATTGGAAGATGGAGAACTGTTGATGATGAGGAGAGTTTTGTATCATATAGGAGAAGATGAAGAGCCCTTGCAGAGAAGAAATTTGTTCAAGACTAGATGCAAGGTATCCAGTAAGTGTTGTAAAGTTGTTATTAATAATTGTAGTTTGGATAATCTTGTTTCAGAAGAGATGGTGAATAAGTTGAATTTGGAAAGATTGAAACACCCTAAGCCTTATTAGATAGCATGGATTCAAGATGAACATAAGTTGTTGGTAAGTGAGAAATTTTTAGTGAAATTGAAAATTGGGAATTATCATGATGAAGTCTTGTGTGATATTATGCTTATGGATATTTGTCATCTTCTATTGGGTAGACCTTGGTAGTTTGATAGAAAGGCAATACATGAAGAATGTATACACCATTGTGGCAAATGGAATGAAGCAAACCTTGTTACCTTTGGAGGAGCCTTTGAAGAGTGAAGTTTATACGAATGCTAGGATCTGTTTGGTGGATGGAAGGAAGTTCCTGGATGGAATGAGACATGAGAATGTATGTTTTTCCTTGGTTCATAGGAAGACTGAGAGACTGGAAGTAGAAGAACAACCGGAGGAGGTAAAGGACTTGCTAACAGAATATGAAGACACCATTTCAGATAATGTACCTGTTAGATTACCACCGGTTAGAAGTATTAGTCATTGCATAGATTTGATTCCCATAGCTAATTTGCCTAACAAAGTTGCACACTGGTTGACATCGGTAGAGAATTAGGAGTTAAATAGACAAGTGCAGGAGTTGTTGAAGAAAGGTTTGACCAAAGAAATTTTGAGCCCTTGTGCAGTACCAATAGTGTTAAAACCTAAGAAGAATGGAGAATGGAGGATGTGTACTAATTCCAGAGTAATAAACAGGATCATATTGAAATATTGGTTTCCTTTTCCTAGGATGGATGACATAATGGACTATTTGAGTGGAGCAAGATACTTTACAAAGATAGATTTGAAGAGTGGATATCATCATTTTAGGATTAGAGAAGGAGATGAGTGGAAGACATCATTCATGACAAATGAAGGACTATATGAATGGTTGGTGATGCCTTTTGGGTTAACTAATTCACAGAGTACTTTCATGAGGTTGATGAATGAGGTATTGAAGAAATTATTGGGTAAGTTTGTTATTGTTTATTTGGATGACATTCTGATTTTCAGTAAGACAAAAGAGGAGCATTGTTGCATTTGAGACAAGTTTTGCAGAGGTTGAGAGAAGAGAAGTTGTTGATAAATCTTAAGAAGTGTACTTTCATGAAGGAAGAGTTAGTCTATTTGGGATTTGTGATATATGTTGATGGACTGAAAATGGACCCTGAGAAAGTGAAAGCACTTGTTGAGTGGCCTACACTAGCAAGCATTGGAAAGGTAAGACCATTTCATGGATTAGCTAGTTTCTACCAAAAGTTTATCAAAAATTTCAACTCAATTTGTAACCCTATGACTGAGACCATGGGAGGAGATAAGAAAGAATTCAAGTGGACCACTAGAGCAAACAAATTTTTTGAGTTATTGAAGCAGAAAGTGACTAAGTAGCCTATTTTAGCTTTACTATATTTCAAAAAATTATTCCAAGTTGATTGTGATGCAAGTGGAACAACAATAGGAGCTCAATCTTGAGTCAAGAAGGGAGAGCAGTATCCTATTCAATGAGAAGTTGAATGATGCCAGGAGAAGATATTCAGTGTATGATCAAGAATTATATGCCATAGTTCAATCATTGAAGAAGTGTAGACACTACTTGTTGCTGAAGGAGTTTGTGTTGTATACAGATCATCAAGCCTTGCAGTATTTGAACAATTAGAGTAAGTTGAATCAAAGACATATGAGATGGGTAGAATTTTTGCATAGTTATACCTTTGTATTGAAGCATAGAAGTGGGAAATATAATAAATTTGTTGATGCATTGAGTAGGAGAAGGAATCTGCTGATAGAGATGAGGGTGACAATATTAGGATTTGAAGAGTTGAAGACCTTGTATGATGATGACCCCGATTTTGTAGAACCTTGGAAAGAATGTAAAGAACCGGTTTTGGCAGATAGGAGTAAGTGGTTGGATTATTTTATTCAGGATGAGATGTTATTCAGAGGAGTTGAGTTGTGCATACCTAAGATTTCTATGAGGGAGAATTTGATTAAGGAGAAACATAGTGGAGGATTAGCTAGACACCTATGGTGTTGACAAAAGAGTAGCCTTGGTCATTGAGAAATACCTATAGCCCCAAATTCATAAGGATGTTAGGAAATATATGCAAAGTTGTAGAGTTTTTCAAGTTGCAAAAGGGATTAGTCAAAATGTTGGATTGTATAAACCTTTGACAATACTGGTAAGACCTTGGGAGGATATAAGCATGGATTTCATACTAGGATTACCTAAAACACAGAGGGAATGATTATATATTTGTGGTGGTGGATAGATTCTCTAAGATGACTCATTTAATACCTTGTAGGAAGACATCGGATCTAGTGCATGTAGCAGACCTATTTTTCAAGGAAGTAGTGAGATTGCATGGATTACCTAAGAGCATAGTTCCAGACAAAGATACTAAGTTTGTTGGTTACTTTTGGAGAACACTTTGGAATAAGATGAAGACAAATTTGGAATTCAATTCTACTTTTCACCCACAAATGGATGGATAGTTAGAGGTAGTAAATAAGAGTTTGGGATATTTGTTGAGATGTTTAGTTGGAGATAAAATCGGAAGTTGGGATTTGATTTTAGCACAAGCAGAGTTTGCCTACAATAACTCAGTGAATAGGAGTACTAGAAAAACACATTTTGAGATAGTTACTAGAGTGCATCCTAGAGGTATATTAGAATTAAGGGATATCAACAGTGAAGACCAAAGAAGTTCAGAACCAGAAGACTTTTCAGATCACATGGAAACCTTGCATATTCAGGGTAAACAACATTCGGAGGGCATGAACAACAAGTATAAGTAGAAGGCAAATGAAAAGAGGAGACATAAGGAATTTGAAGTTGGTGATGAAATGATGGTGTATCTGAGAAAAGAGAGATTCTCAATTAGAACCTATAACAAATTGTAGATGAAGAAGTTTGGACCCTATAAGATCTTGAGAAAATTCAGTACTGGAAATGCATATGAAGTGGAGTTACCAGATGATTTGAATATATCACCTATATTCAATATTGCAGACATTCATCAGCATCAAGAATCAAAATTAAGTGAAGATAGTATTGCAGACTTGGAGAAGTAGTTGTCCTTGAAGGAACCAGATCAGATTGAGGATATTTTGGATAATAGGATTGGGCATAGTACTCGAAGCAGTTAGTATAAGAAGTATCTTGTGAAGTGAAAAGGCTGAACAATTGAATATTCATCTTGGATTTCTCAGGAAGAGGTAAACCGCCTTGGTTTTCCTCTAACCCCAACAAAGTGAGAGACTCACTTTTTCAATAACCCCAGATGTCTGATGCAAGAGCATCTTTGGTTCATAGCAATCTGGCATCAACCAAAAAAAAAAATTCTTTATGTTTGCAGTTTCAACATGTCTTTCTATGTGTACCGGATTTGGCTCACCAAATCCTATGGAGTTGGATTTTTCTTGAAGACTGGACCATCTACCTTATTCCCAAACTGCATCTCTTTTGGATCATTTTTTGACAAGATATTGCTACTAGTTTCCTTGATAGTTTCTTGTTACCGGTTGCCTAGACCTGTTTGCATTTGTGATCTACTGAATCTCTTACATAGCTTGTGGAGCCCTGAGAGTTGACTTTGATGTTCCTTGGTGTGTGGTTGACCTTTTCCCATGATTTACATTTCATCCTTTGGATTTTGTGGAATGATTTCTTTGGTGGAGGCCAATGTTGTTGGTTTTACACGTTAGGTCTTGTTCTTTGGATTTTGATCCCTTTTTGGACCGACCAGATCCGCTTGGATCGTATATATCATTATAATTGTGTATTAGAATGTAACAAAGAAACTAGACTGTGTGTAGATGAAAGATCTTGATATTTGAAGTCTCGGTTGTGACCTATTAAGTACTTTGAGTATGTTTTAGCAGGCCTGTGAGCCGATTTTCTATAATCCAATTGTTATCGGTTGGCTATAATCAATTTTCATGTTATAATTTAATATGTTATGCATTGCCTCCATCATATATTTATGTTTTTGTGGTGTTTACTCTTGCTAGCCGGTTTGGACTGATCTCTTTGAGGTTCTTCCTTACCGGTGACTGCATCAGGATCACAAATGGAAAGAATAACACAAGTTTGAATTTGGGCCCCTTCTTTAGGGACTAGGAAACTAAACACTCCAGTACACTCAGAAAGGACTATAGAAAGGTCATTTTAGAGTATTAGGTCCTAGGACACAGGATTTGGTCACAACATTAGCATATGACAACAATTTGGATAGGATAGGGCCAAAATAGGCTTAACATGAGCTAGGAGAGAGCACACTTGTAATGAAGGGAAATGGGCTTCACTAGTCTAACATGTTCAAAGTAGGAATCAAGTCAAATCCCATTAAATTACATTAGGGAACAACCATTTAAGCTTCAATTTCAAACCTATTGGTGAGAGTTGGACACTATGTTGTTTGTTTGTTCTCCTTAGTTGATTGAAAATTGAATGTGAAGAACTAGGCTAAATGATGCAAAATTGATAATGAACAACATAAACACACAAATGTAGAGCTAATAATTAGAGAACAAGTACAGATCTAGAAAGGGGATGCAGAGAGTAACCTATCACTGAAATTTGAGCTAAAACTAAGAGGTCACTAATGCTAGGCACCCTTTGTCCAGATTGGTGAATCATTGACCATTGAAACTAATTCTAGGATTTTGAGACTCTATGTTTTCTTCCTGCCAAATCTTAGCTAGAACTAGGAGGTCAAGGGTGCTAGGCACCCTTTTATTGAGGGTCAAAGACACTGGGCACCCTAGTCCATATGTTTGCTAATGAAATTTGCAACGATTCTCTATCTATGTTTGCATTATACTCCTGTGTACTCTATTTGAGCCCGTAACCTACCTATGAACCTAGATTTTCACACAAGAGGAGAAAAATGGTGTATGGGGCTATATAGGGGTTTTCCTTAGTCAAAACCTAGGTTGGGACCTAGCTGTACAACAATAATGAATATTAAATAAAAGTCTACATTGAAATTCTTGATTGAAATGATTATTACTTGAATTGATGATGCAATGCTATTAGGATAAGTCCTTTGTGTGTTGATCCAAAAACATGATAAATCATGATAAATTCCATCATAAGGTCATCATGAAAACATAATTGAATATGCCTTGATGTAGCTTGCTGCTCCTTAGACTTAGATCTACTCTTGGAGAAGAGTAATTGCTCTTGAATTGGAATGATAGCATAATTATGAGATGATAATGAGAAATGATGACATGAATTAGAGGAGATGAATTATATAGGGATCTCAAACTAAAATAATCTTTTGGTTGACTTAAAATAACCAGTTTTTTGCATTGAAGATAGTTGTAGAAATGGAAAGACCGACTCTTTATCCTCCAAAAAATTTAGCCAAAAAGTGCCAGTCAATGATGTTAGGAAGCATTGACTTCACAAAATAGGCCTAAATTTTTAGGGTTACAAGATAATAGGGTCATGGTTCCATAACTATAATTTATATGAAAAGTTATAATATTTAAGTGAGGGAGAAGTTATTTTAAAATTTTAAGCGGGGTAGGGTTTATAATGAATTAAGATGATAAAAGGTAAAGAGCACACCTATAATCTATAATTAAGAGACCAAATAATAAAGTGTTGAGATATTAAATTAAAATGAGACTCATGATATTGAGTTAAAAATTAATTTAAATTGATAAAAGGTCCTATGATGCATAAAGGAATGGGCAATACTAAAATGAGTGCTAGAAGAGTGTGAAATTGGACTCAAAATTAAAGGAGTACAATTTTCAATGCTACATTTAGCCCCCACTTTAGTGGAGTATGAACTTACGTGCATACTTACAATAAAGTAGAAGTGAAGAGATAGAGAATTTGAGAGCATGAAAAGCTTGTTGGAATCCAAGAACACTAAGAGGGGGCGGGGGTGAATCAGCGTTCTATCGGTTAGAGTATTTTCTTATTATCAAATCAACTTATTAACCGGTATGCATAAAAGAAAGTAACAAGTAATAGAAATGCAACCACAATAATCAACACCATAACACAAAGATTTATACATGGAAAACCTCAAAGAGGAAAAACCACAGTGGGATTGGTAACCCACAATATGTATCCACTAGCCAAATGAAAAAATATTACAAGAGGGGCCTACACATGCAGGAAGGCACACTGCTCATTACAAAGGAGCCTCACTGACTATAGATCCAAATTGTTGAATTACAAACAAAATTATGAACTCAGACTATGCATCTGACATGCTGGATGAGTTTCAATTTAAGCACTATTTGTACCGGTTATCACTGTATCCTTCCTTACTGGTAACTTAGTTTGCTTCCCAATCCTCTTGACAAATAACCAAGACCGACTACATCTTTACATTCGCATTATGTCGATCAAGATCTCACTCACATATCATCACATATCCTGTCACATCTATATATTCAAAATGACCTAATTGAACTGACTTATATACCCTTTTACATACATAAACATAAATGTCTTATGTTGGCTTACAATCATATTACAAATTATTTGCATGTCATCCTAGACAAAAATTAAAAACATTAATCTTCATGATTGATGCCGCTAATTGTTGCTGTATTAACCTATTGGATCAATCTCCTATGTTGACCTCTAAATATCGGTTCCTAGTTTGTCGGTTTCCTTGAATGTCGATTTCCTTTGCTTGTCGGTTACCTTGAATGTCAAATGTTAAACCTTGAATATCGATTAAGTATCCAACCCAAAATGATGTGTGTTGCCATCAATGACAACACTACGAACCTGGATGAGTGTCAATTTCCAAATATCTCCCCCTTTGGCATTAATGGAAACACTCATGTGAAAAATGGATCATTCAAGTGTTGTACCAGTTCGTGACCAAAAACTCCCCAAAACTAATCTCCAAAACTAATCACAGAAGGCTACTCCCCCTGAGCTATACATTACTTCTTACGTCCCTTAACATTTTTCACATCCAACCTCTCCCCCTTTGACAGCAATGCGAAATTCAGGGAAAATAATAATGAATGTGTTGGCATTTTTTATGATTATGTTGTGATTGTCATTGATGGACACACACACTTGCTTTGAGATCACTTTTGTATGTATGAGTTATGTTCAAACTGGTACTTATTCCAAGCCAGTATCATGTATTAGTCTTTAGACTATCGGTGTTTTGCAGAAAGTGTTTACCGATCTCAAGCGGCATGAAGACCTCAAGTGGCATGAGGATCTTAAGCAGAGCAAAGAAACTAAAGCGATGGTTATCATATTCCTAGTCTTCATTTTGGCAAACTGGTAATTGGTGAAAGTGTTAACCGGTAATCGGTTCAATATTTGAACTGGTACTACTCTGAGTTCCAAACCGGCAACCAGCATTTTGTATGAACCAGTATTTTCATGATGAGCTATCATCCACCATTTGTTTGGTGGTGCTGACACTCTGGCAGTGCTTGTGTGTTGTGTTACCAAATATGTCTAGGTACACTGAACCTAGGAACTTGCAATGTAATCCTATTGGACCGACATGAAATCAGATTCCTTTATAAGGACATCATGTCTAGGGTTTAGAGGTTGGTTGTTAGGGTTTTTAATATTGTATGAGCTTTGGTATGAGCGATTATAGAGAGAAGAGATAGTCTGTGTGAAAATATAGAGTGTGAAGTATGAGAAGACTAAAGTAATGCAACATGCATTAACAATGAACTTTAATGGATCTAACCAAGCATACTGTACCAATATCTAGATCACTCACTTGTTGAGCACTTACATTTTTGACAAGTCTGAAGACCCTTAACCGGGTAGGCCTGGCAAAGCCTTAGTAAATCCTTTTACAAGGTGGTTCACATCTATGGATCTTAAATCCTCTTACAAGGTAGTCTTTAATCGGACTTATCTCCTAATAGAGATTGAGATTCCTAACAGGATCTATTCTGGTGAAGAACATTGTATTACCTTAACCGGTTTGGGTACTATTTTGCAGATAGTTACTTGTGAGTTTCATCTCACCGTGGTTTTTCCCATTTGGGTTTCCATGTCAAAATCTCTTGTGTTATGGTGATTGTGCTTCTATGGGTGAATGCATTATTTGTTGTTTGGTTTGCATATGTGTTAACCGGTTTGTCAGTGAGACTATTTTACCAGTTTACTACTAGACTGTTTAAGTGTTTGAGTTCAATATTTTTTGGGATACTAATTCACCCCCCTCTTAGTATTCATCAATTGGTATCAGATCCAACCTTTCTATAAGTCTAACCACTTGAAAGGAGATATGGGGGAATACACTATGAGGGAACTTACTCACAGGCTCACTCAGTTTGAGCAAGCCTATGATGAACTTATGGTCAAATATAAGGCCTCTTAGGAAAAAAGAAGAGAGCATGCTGAAAAAATGATGGAGCTAACTGAAAATAGTTCCTCTGATGAAGCGGACATGGAAGCTCTAATTCAAGAAGTGGAAAAATTGAATGTCTAATGCCAATCTAAGAAAAGAGTTGGAAGGACTAACCATCATAATCTATCAAGAGCTGGAGAATAGGAGAAAAGTTGAAGATCTGGTGAAAGACAAGGATCATGAAATCTCCAAATTGAAACAAGAAATCAGTGCCCTAACCGCTCAACTCCATGAGAGTAAAGTGGAAAAGGAAGACATGCAAAGAGAAGTGAACATTGTTGTCTCTGAGAATGAAAACTTGCTGGAAACAAATGTTGCTATTTCCAAGGAACTCTCTGAGTCAAAGGAAATACTTGCTAAGTTCAATAAAAGTATTGTCAAGCTAGAGCAAAAGATGGAATCAGTTAAACCAGTAAAGAATAAGATTGGACTTGGATTTTCTAGTTATGAGGAAGGAGAGACCTCTGGTACAAAGGATGGAGCATCAAAGAAGCAACCGGAACCAAAGGATAAAGGTAAGCAAAAGTTCAAACCTGTTTGCTTTAACTGCCTCAAGGAAGGGCACACTGCCAATGTATGTAGAAGTAAGGCCTACAATAATTTTCCTTATTTTCTAAATGATAAGCCTAGACCCAATAGATTCAATGGTAACTATTATGCATGCAACAAGTTTGGGCATGGAGCATTTGAATGCAAGTCTGTCATGCACAACACCAGAAGGTATCCTCAAAGGAGTCAAGGATTTTTTCCTGAACCCTCTAGGAACTAGAATCTTAATAGGTTTAAAACCAACAACAATCAGTCAGGTAGCGGTGGCTATCAAGCGGCAACCAGATGGAGAGAAAACTGCTAGATTTGTCATGGTCATGGTCACACCACTGCAACATGTAGAAGGAAGAATGGAAACATGAATAATGGACCTTAGAGAGCACCTAGAATGGTTTGCTATCATTGCAACAAACCGAGGCACACAGAAAGATTCTGTAGGATGAGAAAGAATATATCGGATGATATACCGGTCACTCCGAAAGGAAAGATTGATGTTGAAATGGTTCAATCAAACATAAAGAAAGTATGGAAGAAGAAATCTGATGAAGTGTTACAAGAAGAATCAGTTTCTGCACCTAGTGTAGAAGTTGCTGAACTGGCAAACTAAGCTTCAAAAGCTTAGGGGGAGCAAACAGTGAAATATCTTGAGCCCCCAATTGACACCAGTAAAAGACCTTAACCAGCATGTGATACCTATCATTTGGCAGAAGATCGGAATCAGTAAAAGGCGAATTAGGGTTTATGCCCTAATGGTGGAGCATTTATTACGGTAGGTGAGGAATATGTTTAAAAGGAATTTTGAAGTCATTTCTCACTATCATTTTTTCGAGCAAAGAAGTTTTTCAAGTATAGATCGAAGGAAAGCGATTCACACTACGATTCAAAGAATTTATCAAAATCCTGAAAGAGAATCTGAAGCAAACATCTGCTAGAGGAGTGTAGAATGCAAAGCGGTATCTCTGAAAACCGAAGGAGTGTGAGGCAAAGTAGAATTTGCAAGCCCTAATTCTCAATTTCTGGAAGGTATTTTTCAAGTTTTCTTTGTTTTATCATGGCTTCCACATCTCATGCTAGCTCTAGTGCACCTGTTGATTCTATGGACTTCATTCAACGAAAGGAAAAATATAATGCCCTATCCCAAATACTCATTGGGGCTATAGTGGAAGAAGGGATTTCAGATTTCATTGACTGCAAGATTGAAGACCTAGGATCCCTGGCAATCCATACCCAACTAGGTCTATTCTGCGGGAAGGATAAAAAGATCAAACCAGAGTATAGCATCTTGGAAAAGATGAAGCTCCACAATGTAGTATATTTCCTTGAAGATTTCACAGATGATCACATTCGCATTATTCTGAGCAGAGTACATGGTGATAAGATGTACTTAGAATGGACGCATGATATCACACCAGAAGCAATTCATGCCGTCACTAGTTTCTGCAATGTCGGTGAAGTACCGGCCCTAAGAAAGATTAGCAAGATAGATATGACAAAGCTCACCGGTTCTATGAGCGATTCATGAGGAATGACAGTCAATCCAATCAAGGATGACCTTGTCAAATATGCATGCATGGTGATAAGATACTAGATGTTCCATGCGAGCATAATCAATTCTATCTCTGCTATAGCGATCAATGCCGCCTATAGGATGATCAAAGAAGATGCATCATTTGATTTATGCACCTGTATGCACAAGCAACTCTTGATAAACCTGACCTCTATCAAGAAGGACAATGCCTTGAGGTTTAAGTTTGGACAACTACTGGTTGGGTTGTTCTTTTACTTCCAAGGCTACTTTCTAGGAGTAGGTGATGTTTAGTTGTCTACTGACCAACCAGTGACAAAACAAATCAAGGAAAGCCCACAAGCGGTTGGAACCGGCTATCCAGAAGTTTTGAACAAATACTTTGATGAGTTCAGATGCCAAATGAATCAAAGGGTGAGAATATTAGGTGATATTGTCAAGAAATATGAAGATGATATCTATTTCTCCATCAGAGTATATGAATGCCTAATGGAGGCTATTGAGCCCAGATAGGAAGAAGTGGAGCCTATGGGCTATGAGGTAATTAATGACATGTTGGAAGGATATGCCTCTACCCTTATCGCCTCACCCCTTGATCCAAAGGCGAAGAGAATTGGCACCTATCTAGAAAGGGTAACACTGGTTGAGGAACCCTCAGCAAAGAAAGGAAAAGAACCCTCAGTGAAGAAGGCAAAGGAAGTGCCATCTGCATCAGCACTAGTTACCCCTGTAAGCCCCAAAGTGACCAAGCAGTCACCAGCAAAGAAGAAACCAGAAGCTGCACCTGCCAAAGTCTTTGAGAGAAAGCAGAAGACAAAATATACCACATCAGACTCTGAGGACACTGTGTTTGAAGAAAAGCCTAAGAAGACTAGGCAAACGAGGAAGAAAACAAGAGTGAACCGGCAACATTGGCACCAGTAAATATTCACATTTCTTCTTACAAACCTTTGACACATTGTCAAAGGATTATCAAAAACATTAGAAGAAAATTTCTTAGTGATTTAAAAGAGTATTTTGATGATCTTTCCGATATAGAGAAAGATGAAGTAGAGAAGGAAGTTATTAATTATCTATGTGTTTGGGACCGGTCACCATCAGATATTAGGTCTGATGTATCTGATTCTTTATATAATTCTTTGGATAACAAATGGCGTATTTCCATTGAGAAAGAACAGGAAATAAGGGAGGAAATATTTGCACAATATTTTCATGATGTATCTAATTCAGAACTCTATGAGGTGGTGGATAAATATAAAGGTCTCTTCTTCATGAGAAGAAGAAGACTCTAGTTACTGGAAAGAAAAGCCTCTGAAGTGGTAAAAGATACCCACTTTCATGCACAAAATGCTCTGAAGATGCATCAAGTGGCAAAAGCAAACCGGCAAGCTGAGCAAGAACCAGAGATCAATAGGCTGGATGAGGTGTATGATAGTGAAGGAGAACAGGTAACTGAGCAAATGGAACCCATTGATGTTGACACCTTAGATGGTGAAAAGGCTACTCCAGATGCACCAATAGAAGCTGAAGGCCGGGAGAAATAGGAGGAAGACAAGAGAAAACAAGCAGAGGAAGAGAAGAAAAAGGAAGCAGAAAAGAAGCAATAGGAAGTAGAAAAGAAGAGATAGGAAGATGAAGAGGAAAAGAGAAAACAAGAGGAAGAAAAGAAAAAGAAAGAAGAGGAGAAGAAAATGAAAGAGGATGAAGATGAAGAAAAGCGAAAAGAAGAGGAGACGAGGAAGAAGGAAGAGGAGAAGAAGGATGAAGAGGAGAAGAAGAAGAAGGATGAAGAGGAGAAGAGGAAGAAGGAAGAGGATAAGAAGAAGAATGAAGAGGTGAAGAGGAAGAAAGAAGAGGAAAAGAAGAAGAATGAAGAAGAAAAGAAGTGGAAAGAGGAAGAGAAGAAAAAGGCAGAGGAGAAGAAGTAGTGGGAAAAGGAGAAGAAGAAAAAGGACGAAGAAGAAGAGAAGTAGAGGGCAGAAGAGAAAAGGAAAATAGAAGAAGATGAGAAGAAGAAGACAGAAGAGGAAAAGCTTAGAGCAAAAGAAAAGGAGCAAGCGGCACAGAGCACTCAAATGGGGACTCCAATGGCAATCGGTAGTCAAGCTAAAATGGCTGAAATCACCAGTCCCATTCACCTCCAATCAGCAAATGAATCGGAGTTGTTGCACAACACTAAGGTTGCTCAAGAATGCCTGGAAGTGATAAGGAGGAAAAAGGAGCAAGATGTGATCCAAGCTATGGTGGAGACTCTTACCGGTTTGATACTTGATATGAACCTTCCCAGTACCGATTCCTCACTTGCACAATTGAAGCTCCTATGCATAGTTGTAGAAGACCAGGTGCAAAGCCTGGAAGAGGTCACAGAAGCAAATGCCAAGAAGAAGCATGAGAAGGCTCTGAACATTACCTTGGTGAAAAAGTTGAATGAGCTTCAGTCAGAGCTTCAGAAGGCACAAAAGGACATCAAAGATGCAATGGATGAGGGAAATCTACTACTTAGCAAGATTTGTCAACCTCATATATTATGTGATGATGTGCTCACTCAGAAGGACAAGCTGCAATATGATATGCAGTCATTTATCAATACCTTCAAGATGCCCTATGATTCCTTCTCCACTTTTGGTCAAACCACTCACCGGTTTCAACTTCGGTCTACAAGAATTGAGGCAGAGATAAGCAACGGAATGTGTAATTTGCAGGAACTTCAACCGGTCCTACTGCTAAGACTGCAAATTCTCCAAAAATGCTACCTCAATCTAGATGCCTTAACGGTTACTCAAGAAATGAGTACCATAGATGCCATGGTGGAGCAGGTTTACCAGATGCAAATGGAGCATGAGGTTGCTACCTCATTACTTGAATCATGTTCTTTATCCATGAAGACATTTATACAGGACTTCAAATCGGTTTTTGAAAAATTTCACTCTTTATTGTCATAAACTCTTATTATTTTAATACCAATGAAAACATGGGTTATTTAGCTATACTTTGTCATTGTTGACAAAGGGGGAGAAGTATTCTGGCACTTAAAAAAAATTTGATGCAAGCTCTGTATACCTTTATGTTAATATCTATAAGGGAGTAGTATACATTTTTTTTGAAAAAGGGATAGTGTATATGCTTAGGGGGAGCTATTTTTGTTTATGGCATGATTTTGTTGTAAAACACTTAGATGTCAAAATTTTCCTAAGTGTTGCCATCAATGCCAAAGGGGGAGATTGTTGGCATTTTTGATGATTATGTTGTGATTGTCATTGATGGACACACATTTGCTTTGAGATCACTTTTGTATGTATGAGTTATGTTCAAACTGGTACTTGTTCCAAACCAGTATCATGTATTAGTCTTTAGACTATCAGTGTTTTGCAGAAAGTGTTTACCGATCTCAAGCCACATGAAGACCTCAAGCGGCACAAGGATCTTAAGCAGGGCAAAGAAACTAAAGTGGTAGTTATCATATTCCCAGTCTTGATTTTGGCAAACTGGTAATTGGTGAAAGCGTTAACCAGTAATCGGTTCAATATTTGAACCGGTACTGCTTTGAGTTCCAAACTAGCAACTGGCATTTTGTATGAATCGGTATTTTTGTGATGAGTTATCCTCCACCGTTTGTTTGGCGGTGCCAACACTTTGGCAATGCTTGTGTGTCGTGTTACCAAAAATG
Source organism: Cryptomeria japonica (assembly GCF_030272615.1). Lineage (NCBI taxonomy): Eukaryota > Viridiplantae > Streptophyta > Pinopsida > Cupressales > Cupressaceae > Cryptomeria > Cryptomeria japonica. The sequence goes on along the minus strand of NC_081412.1, from coordinate 588,378,184 downwards.
TCTAGGTACACTGAACCTAGGAACTTGCAATGTAATCCTATTGGATCGACATGAAATCAAATTCCTTTATAAGGACATCATGTCTAGGATTTAGAGGTTGGTTGTTAGGGTTTTTAATATTGTATGAGCTTTGGTATGAGTGATTACAGAGAGAAGAGATAGTCTATGTGAAGATACAGAGTGTGAAGTATCAGAACACTGAAGTAATGCAACATGCATTAACAATGAACTTTAATGGATCTAACCAAGCATACTGTGGCAGTATCTAGATCACTCACTTGTTGATCACTTACATTTTTGACAAGTCTGAAGACCCTTAACCGGGTAGGCCTGGCAAAGCCTTAGTAAATCCTCTTACAAGGTGGTTCACATCTGTGGATCTTAAATCCTCTTACAAGGTAGTCTTTAATTGGACTTATCTCCTAACAGAGATTGATATTCCTAACAAGATCTGTTTTGGTGAAGAACATTGTATGACCTTAACCAATCTGACCTTAACCAGTCTGGGTACTATTCTGTAGATAGTTACTTGTGAGTTTCATCTCACCGTGGTTTTTCCCATTTGGGTTTCCACGTCAAAATATCTTGTGTTATGGTGATTGTGCTTCTATGGGTGAATGCATTATTTGTTGCTTGGTTTGCATATGTGTTAACTGGTTTGTCAATGAGACTGTTTTACCGATTTACTGCTAGACTGTTTAAGTGTTTGAGTTTAGTATTTTTTGGGATACTAATTCCTCCCCCCCCCCACCCTCTTAGTATTCATCAGAATGAAAGAATGAAATCAAAAGTGTGATTACCAGATCTAGATGTACTTGAAAATATCCAGATAAGCACCCTTCAAAAATGCCAAATAAGTATCCCAGTTGGTTTTTAAGGTGCTCAAAATTGATACCATCCCATTAAGAATGTATGCATGTAATTCTACTTCTTTTAGGTTTTTCTGTGTGGGCTTACTCATTTGATCTATACACTCCCTCTTATGAAGTAACAAAGTGTTTAACTGGGGAATTACTAAGCCTCTCAATTCCATGGCTCGTCAGATTAATCTGTCCATATCCTTCTCCAAGGCTGATATCTCTGATTCTGTAACCAAAATTTGACCATCAATAGCACTGGTCAATGACTGAGTACCATCAAAATTGTTAGCAAGATGTTCCAACTGGACCTTTTCCGCTTTTATTTTTACCTCCAAGTCTTTTGTTAGTTTTGTTGTGTTAGTGCAAGATCAGTATATACTACTACACTGATGAAAAGCTTCATCAATCCTTGTCATTTCTTATGTCAGCTTAGCCTTGTCTGATGTGATCAGATTATCACAGGTGACCTTCATAGTTGCATTGTATCTCTCCACCAACTATCGGTTTGACAATTTTTGAAGATTTTTAAACTCCTTTACAATGTGTTCATTCAAACCTTTAAGCAGGGGGGATAGCTACCAAACTAGTGTATCTCAGAACTAGTTGCTACAAGACTGGTATAGCTTGCACTATAACTTGCTTATCTTCAGATCCTTCTTTCAAAACTCTCTACACAACTACCATCATCAATTCTGATTTTCTCAACTACTCAATGCTCTTCTTTCCAAAATCTTCTTGACTAGGAGTGTCAAGTTCCAACAATGAATGACTGTCCAAAATTTTGTCGGTATCTCCAACCTATTGACTTGCACCAGTGGCTTCGTTACTTGGTGCAATAACCTTCTCTACCTTGACCTCTTTCATATGTACACTTGTTGTTAGAGGTTCAATGTCCTCATCCTATTTATTAACTGCTTCAATATCAATAACCTCTACATCTGGAATGATCTGTTTCAGTGTGACCTACTCAACCTATACAACATCAATTGTCGGTTACTCTACCTCAACATTTTGTATAATTGGTTCATATAGAGGAATGTCCTTAGTTATTTTCTACTCCAAAACCAGTGGGGATTCACCTAATATACCCTTGCCCTTGGCATCTGCCAGGATGTCAGGAATGTCAGACTTAGGAGGGACTTCTGGTGATGTAAAGAAGTCAAGTTTATAAATAAATAATTTCACCCATGCCTCATGGATCTCCTTAATAATTTCATTTACTCTACCCACCATTAAGATAACATACCAGTGTCTACTCCAAAAAATTGTTTTATTAGCAAAATATAGACACTCTTGCATCTCCTCTTCAATAATAGGACCACAGATAGTCAGCAATTCTTGGATCTTAATGTGCTTATCCTCCTTAATAGCAGATAGTCTTCTAGTATCTAACTTATTATAAAATTTGGTTAGAATTTATTTTTATATCTCAATTAAAGCTTTCTTATATATGTCTAAATATAACAAAACTACTTCTTCAATCTCCTTTTGCTCCTTATCATCCATATGTACATAATAATGTTGTATATTACTCAAAATTTCATCCTTAGTAATTTATTCTACTAATTCATCTATAGATAAAGGAGGGATGACTTTAATGCTTTTACCAGATTCAAGAGCCACATCTAAATCAGATTTCTTCAGTTTACCAGGAGTGGGGGTTGTCTCTTTTACTGATTTCCTCTTCTCTGTAGACTTCCTCTCCTTCATATGTTGCTTAGGGATTGTCGGAGGGGTGATCTTGATTTTCTGCTTCTTTCCTTCCTCAACCTTCTTCCTTTGAATTATCATGTAGATTTTGGGAATCTTGGGGGGCTCATCTTCAGTCTCAGATCTAGAAGCAACAGGGGTAATAAAGGTTTCTATTTTATTTCTTTTCATTACACCTTTGTTGGTTGTTGCTACCGGTAAGGTCTGAACTGTTGCTGGAGAAGATGACTCTGTTAGTTGGATGATCTATTTAATCACACTTGACATTTTCTCCACAGCCTACCCAACCTTCTTTATTTTACCTTCCCTCTTCTTCTTACTAAACCCAATTTCAACTTCAAGTTCCTTTTGCTTTGTTGTCCCAAACAAATTCTCAGATTCATCAACTAGGACTTCTATAAGTGTCTTTGCATATAGTTCCAAGATCTTTGCATCAACTTCATAGCCCATTTTTGTTATTCATATATTTATTGGTTGTACTACTTCCATTAAAGTTTCATCTTTCTTAACCATAAAGTAGATCTTAGTAGAGTATTTATCAACAATAAGTTTAGGCACTCTTTCCCTTATCTTCATTGCCTTCTAGAAAGCCTTGAAATAACCCCATAAAATGGAGCCTTTGTCTTGTCCTAAATTTCTCAAGGCATCCTCGATTTGCTTCCCTACCAGAATGTCAAAGGCCCATTGCCTCTTACCGGATCCTAGGGTCTCAATAAGAAAGAAAAGCATCAAACAAACAACAAGATTACCATACCAGAATACACTTTTCTTTCACCCTTAATCTTTCCTAGATTCAAAATTAACTCATCACACATCCACTAACAGAGATCATATTTCTCATTCTCCTTAACCATCTTATGTGCATAGTAGATATAAGAACTAAAGACAGAGTTCAACTGGTTGGATTGAGTTACCTTGTACCCAATGATCATACTAGCAAATTGCACATCCTTGTCGAAAATAGTACTTATTCGCATTGATCGGTTGTCGAAAGTGGCACCAGTTAACTTATTGACCTCATTGTTTGATATCTTCAACTGAATAGCCTCCTTAGTGATATTGTAAGGATGGTCTAGCCACATGAATTTTCCATGGACATGGCTTAGCACATACCGGATCATTTCATCTTCACATCTCCAAAGTATCGATGAAACCCTAATCCTTCATATTTCTAAATTCTGGTTTGATCATTGCCATTCTTGTCTAATAAAGAAGTCATATACATTTCCTTGATCTCAGATGTCCCTAGCTCCTCCAAGGTGTAGTGAATATAAACCCTGACAACCTCAACATAGAGTACGTCATCGAAAACCCTAGAAAATGTACCTACTGAATCATCAACCTTAGCAATCTGGGGATACTTCTTAAAAACTAGGTGTGGACGATGCTTGATGTAGACCACAATAGGAGTTGCCACATCTACCAGAGTGGGAGAAGACCCAGAAGCCATTGCGATTTGAAAAGATATCTTAAAAACCAAGAAAATACCTCATAGACTTCGTCAGTGAAAACCCTTGAAAATCCACTCTGAATGCACTGGAATTCTCTTAATCCCCTTAGATAGCCTTAAACTCACTCTGATTCTCTCTAAGTGTTATGTGATAAAAAATGAATTAACTTTTCCTTTTTATTCTACGAAACCCTAATTTCTCATTGACATAAATGCATGTTGGCATATCATACCGGATCCTTGATGCATTATTTCAGTATCGGTTAACCTTCAATCTGTCTTCTCCAAAGTTTGAAATAGGATTTCAAACCACTACCGGGGGTTATGCAACATTTGTCATTAATTTGCCTCCCCCTAAGGCTAATGCCTTAGTTATCAGATGAGTTTCTTGTCAGTGCAGGAACATTCTGCTCTATCGGTTGAGTAACCGGTGTATTTGCCTCTGCCGATTGATCTTCAAATTTTCTAATCCATTTCTTCTCATTATTTTTCTAAATATCATCGACCTTTTGTTTTCCCTTCTCATCATTTTATGTCGCTTTGTTCTTGCTTCTACAAAAATTAACAATGTGTCCTATTTTATTGCATGAATAGCAAGTGACATTGTTCTTCTGAATTGTCTTATTGTAATCTTGATCATTCATTGACCTACATTGATTAGCCATATGTCCAAACTTTCTACATGCATGACATCTCACATTCATTCTACAATTAGTTGTCCTATGACCATACTTTTTACAATTGGAACACTGACTAGCGACCGAATTATTATTTTGATTTGCTCTATTTCCGCATTGACTTTCTCTATGACCAAAATTATTGCAAACAAAGTATCTACCATTAAATTTATGTGCATTGGGTTGCCTTACCTATGACTTCTAATTCCAGTTGATGTTTTGACTGGATGTATCATCTTTATTTGCAATATCAAAGCTTTCTCCATGCTCAAATCCAAGACTTCTTGTGTCTCCTTTGCACCTTTGATCCTTCAATAATTCATAAAACTCAGAACTGGTCTTAAACTTGTCTTTGTATTCATTTGCAGCATCCAGATCTCCTCTTAGGACTATCATCATTCTTTCCAACTCTTTCTCATTGTTTTGAGATTTCATTAGTTCAGTTCTCAACACATCATTCTCATGCGCCAACCTAATGCATTCTTTAGATATGTCTTTCAGAGATATGGCAATATTTTCTTCATTCTTCTTCCAGTCTTCAATCTATTTAGACATTCTCATGGTTAGGAATTGCATTTCATTTTTCATGACACCATTCTCCTGATTCAGCTTCTGACATAGTTCCTTAAGGGAATTCTTCTCTTCATCATCCTAATTTTTTAAGAGTTCCTTCCTTTTAGCTTGAGCAGATGACAACCTCTCATGCGGGGTAAGGATAAATTCCTTTGTCAAATTCAACTCATCTTGCAACTTCAAGTTCTTCAACCTTTCATCATCATAGTCTTCAAGTGCTACTTCAAGTTCCTTCTCTATACTCATCTTTGTGGATTCCTGATTCAGGGTCTTCCTCAAGTTGTTAAACTTATTCCAAGGCACTAGGCTCTGATACCAATTGTTGTAATCAAAAAACACTGAGAGGGGGGGTGAATAAGTGTTATGTCAGTTAGATTAATTTTAGCCTTATTATCAAATCAACTTATTAACTGGTATGCATAAAAGAAAGTAACAAAAAGTAATAGAAATGCAACCACAAGAATCAACACCATAACACAAAGATTTATATATGGAAAACCTCAAAGAGGAAAAACCATGGTGGGATTGGTGACCCACAATATCTATCCACTGGCCAAATGAATAAATATTACAAGAGGGGTTTGCACATGCAGGAAGGCACATCGCTCATTACAAATGAACCTCATTGACTACATATCCAAAGTGTTGAATTATAAACAAAATTTTGAACTCAGAGTATGCATCTAATATGTTGGATGAGTTTTGGTTTAAGCAATGTCTGTATCGGTTACCACATTAACCTGTTAGATCAATCTCCTATGTTGGCCTCTAAATAATGGTTCCTAGTTTGTCTATTTCCTTGAATATTGGTTTCCTTTGCTTGACGGTTACCTTGAATGTCGAATGTTAAACCTTGAATACTGATGAATATCGGTTAAGTATCCAACCCAAAATGATGTGTGTTGCCATCAATGACAACACTATGAACCAAGATGAGTGTTAATTGCCAACAAAGCTAGGGATATGAGAGAGATAGTTTTTAGGGATGCACAAGCCTCCAAGCATAAGCTCCTTTCAATCCATGTAAGTAACCTTCAAATATACACAAAGCAAAAAACATTAGTACTAAACAAAAGGTTCCAAGTTAACTAGTTGAAGAGACCTTGTCATTAAAATGTCTCAACTGCTAATATCATTCTCAGAATGTTATTGCAAGAGCACAAGTGTACTTATATAAAGAACAAGGACATGTGCCAATTGAAAGGAGAAGGGGAAATATGTCTTCTTTGTCTAGTAAGGATTCGCATACTATGAGTCATATGACAAGAGAGAAAGAATCGTGAATTCCATGGGCCAAAAATCTATGTTATGTCGGGTGATTCATGTTGGTGATTGGTTTCAGGAATCAAGCATCTTGTTTAAGATGTTAGGTCTAGTTTTGAGAATGCAATAACCTATATAAGACAAATCATAGGTCAAAGGGAAAAAAAATGGTTTCAAGAATGAAACATAATAATGTAACAATCTATATAAGATAAATGATAGACAAAATGAAAAATCTCTAGCTTTGAGAATGAAACATGAGGATGTAACAACTCGTATAAGACAAATGATGAGTTGTTAAATATTGATAATTTTGATTGAATAGGAATAACTAAAAAATGCAACTAGGATGCCACATGTTTTCCCCCCACAAAGATGTCAACATAGTCATATGTTGATGTCTTGAGGTAGAAAATAAAAAGGATAAACACTTTCGTCACCAAGGAGGTATCTTCTTAATCAATAATTTACATACACTCCAAGATAAAGAGGACACAACTCACTCAAGCAAGGAAGAGATAGTTGTAAAAAAGATATTTAGCAACAAGTGTAAATGGATCCTTTTTTAAGGGATGCACGATTAGAGAAGGAAGAGATATTTTCCTAAAGGTATCTAACTCCAAAAAAAGAGATATTTAATAAAGATTACATCTTTGAAAGTAAAAGGTGTAAAGTGTAAAATTGAACCCTAGTGACTCCCCAGCTAGGAGAGAGAAAGGAAGTCACTAGGATGATTTTCACTTGGGAAAAACTTTACATTCAAAAGAGGGATTTGAATCCACTAGATCCAAATCCAAAGGAAATAAGGATGTGAATACCAAGTAGATTGCAAGAGTTGGGATGTGATTTGCCTCCTTTTGTAAATAGATATGCTGACTTGTTGACTATGCAGAAAAGAGAGATAAAATAGATGAAATGAGGAGCTACCAGTTTGGGATCGCGTTGTAACTTCGAATCTGAGATATTCAGACTGATATGGATCTACCTTGCAAATTTGGAGAAAATTTGTTAGTACCATGTTGAAAGTGCACACGATCCTCCACAAAATCCATGAGCAAAAAAGGGTTTTTTTATCTCTGCAAATGGAGTCCAAACTTGAAATTATAGTTGTGCACCTACAACCTACACACATAAAAGAAGGGAAGAAGGGTTGTGGATAGGGGTTTCCTCAATCAAACCCCGTTTGAGGAATCAACCTTGAAAGAAAGTAATTGCAAATTCTTAAATGTAAATGATAGAAATTTATACCTTGTAGATCTACAATTTGATGATGATGATTGGTTTGCTTCTTGAATGTAATCACAAGTGTTGCATGAAATGGCATGTAACATGACAAAACCCTAACACACACACATGCTTTCAAATGAATGTTGTAATGTTTCTACAATGGATGAATGAAGAAAACACATGAAGAAGAGAACTTGATGGATGCTTGAAGACTTGAATGCTTGATGAAGACCTTTCGCTTGAATTTCGCTTATTATCCTTTCTACCTTGTATCTTTTTGCTCCTGCAAATGAGAGGACTAAATCCCTTTTTATACTTTCCTTAGAGGATTAGTTTTCATCTCACTGAAGGCTAACAAAGAGGAGTTAAAATCCCCAAAGAGAAAATTATGCTTAAAGGACTGGATAGACCCAACTTAGGGCCACCCTAAGAGGGAGGACAAGGGCACCATGCCCCTATCCTGCCCTATCTTGGGGCCTGGGCAGGGTCTTGAGGCAGCATGAAGGTGCGGAAAGGGGTCTCAATCAAGTAGAGAGATGCAGTCGCATAGGTGAGGACTTAAAATATGGTCAAAATTGCAGGGGTCACAATTTTATGAAGCTAGAGAAGGAGAACAATAATACACACCTTCCCTATTGCTAGGAAAAAGTTGATTCTTAGTGAAGGATTACACACTTTCTATCACTAAGGAGAGATTATTCAAAAAACAAATATTGATTCAAGAAAGAGGCCTTGATCAAGGAACACACATGTACTCACATGGACAATAATTATATGCAAGAAAGGATATGGGTGTGTGCAAGATCAATGGGGTCCAAAAAGTGGTGATGTGAAAAAAATGGTTTTTCTTTGCCCAAAAATGCAAAAATCTGCTTTGACCTTCTTACTTTGGTTGGGAGAAAGTACATGTTTCCATGGTAAAACACAAAGTTAAAAGGATATCAGTTAGTAATGGATATCTATTTCCAATGGATATTCTATTTTTTGAGCATTTAAAAAAAATGAAAAATATAATATTTATATGTTTTAAAATAAAATATACTATATATATAATATATTCTAAATATATTTGCTAAAATCTTTAGCATATTGGTTGATGGCAACATAGACTTGTGTGGTGGGTGACATTGAGTCATTTGGTGAAACTTCTAGAGGAAACACTTTCCTTGTGGAGTTTTGTTGAGTATTTGACAAAACCTTGTTATAATAGGATGGTGCAAAGTTGCTAAATCCTAAAGAGAATTCAATGCAATGGATAGGAGAGTATTTATACGACACTTGATCACTTTTTTACCTCATTTGAGGCATTCAAGTGATAAGGAGCTATGGAGTGAAGAATATTTGTAAGTGTGGTTATGTGCAAACCCTAATGGATTTATATCTAGGTATTCTTCAGTTTACTATAAATCCTATGCTTCGGGAAGTAAAAGTGGCTACACCTAGGGTTATAGGTGTCATGGAGAAACCAAGACCTATCTTCAAGAAGCGACCATATAAATCCATTGAGAATGACAAAGATGAAGCATTTTCTCATGTGCCTATTAATTTAATTCACTCTAAGGATGTCCACATTTACATCCATGGACCCCTTAATGAGTAAAATCACTTAAAAATGGAATATTTCAGAGACAAAAAATTTATAGACGATCAATTCATGTTGAAAGTAGAGTATGCCAACTTGGAAGAAAAGAAATTGGATGTTTGGAAGAGTTTCCATGTTCTATAAAAAATAGATGATCAAGATTGTTCTGAGTCGCATACATGAGGATTTTATTTGGTTATATCAACTTTATATGATCATGAAAGAGGCTATAAGGGATGTAACAAGGTTGTGCTCCATCAGAGAAGTCCTTGTATTCAAGTGTGTGAAAATGATGTGGTTATCAAACTAATCGAAACCAAATTTGATAAGAGGGCACTGATAGTAGATGACATTATTGATTTGGGAATTTGATATGCCAAAATGGGCATTTCCTAAAAGATATATTTTAGAAATAGAAAGGGTTCTATTATTGCGACGTTATTCACACTGTATACCAAATAGTTAAATAGGGAAAACATTTTGATCAAGTTGTGAGTTACTTTGCCAACAACTAATTAAGAATTTGCATTTGAGACAAATGAGCCAAAATATCGATTTTGGTATGATTACTAATTATTTGTTTTTTTTATTTCATGAAATAATTGCCTAGTGTAAGAAACATTGCCTGGAGTATGTTTCTATAGCTTCACACATTAGAGAACATTTGCATTTGGATAGAAAAGCTAGTGATGTTGCATACCAGGGTTTCTTCAAAACCATTCAATGTGAGATGCAAATGAGGTATATAGGACCTACTCAAGTTGTAGAAATATAAAAATAATTCATTATATTCATGGTTTACAAGGACAATTGCTATATATGGAGGCTATTGAGCCTAGAACTACATGGATTCTCAAACTACCTTATGACGTCTCTAGACCTGAGTGGATAGCTTTTGTTGACATTTTAGTCAATAATCAAAATGATCACAATTCTGAAAGGTTTGGTACACATGAGAAAATAATAAACAACCTAATAAAAAAGATGGTAGATGAAAAATTTGAAAAGGTAAAAGGCTATTTTGGAGAAGTAAGGAATATTGTCTAGAATCTTTGTTGAGGTAACTCAAGCTTCTACTAATGCCCCACAGTCACCACAAGTATCTAGGAGAATAGGAAGGTTTGTGAATATCATTGTTATTCCTACCAGACCTTCACAAACTCCATCTAGTAGAAAGAGGTCTACTCCTATGGTTTTGGAACCATGTACGGATCTTGTTGAAAAGAAGAAGCAAAGGCCTAAGAAATAGGCTAAGAGAGAAAATTTTAAGCCTATTAATATAGAAATTGATGATGAGGGAGAGGAAGAAAAGGAAAAAGAAGCCTTTATACTAAGAAGAAGAGAAAAAAAATTAAACAAGAAGAGGAAGAAAGAAGCTCAAAAGGAAAATATAATGGAAAAGGAATAATGAAGAGAAAGGAAAAGAAAGCCAAGAAGACAGTGAAGACACATGAACAAGATCCCTTCAACCTAGATACAATCCTTAATGAAATTGAGTGTCATGGGGCATTAGAAGAAACTACCAAGCTCTATCTAGATGTTCCTCTATATTTCCAAAAAGTTATTAAGCAATAAATAATCATGTATGTGATGAAGTACAACTTAACTTTGAGTGGAATTGTGGATCATCTGTCAGAGAGACTTGTTGATGCATTGTTGGAGAAGATAGATGAAGCTATAAATGTTGAAGGATGGTTAAGGGAAAAATCACTAAGACAAGTTGGAGCCATGTTGATTGAGGATGAGATAACCATGATTACTTAGAGATAATCTTAGGAGTTTAGAAGAAAATAAATAGTAAATACCTTGATGAGCACGAGGGATGATGATAAGGATAAATTGTAGAAGGAAATACTCTAATTCATTGCAAGGATCTTGAAGGAAATGAAGAAAGGGGAAGTGACAACCGAGGATGATGATGACTTGGAGGATATTATAGATGTCTCTACACAAACATTGATGTGTCTGTTTTTTATGATCCCTTGATTGAGCATGGTCATAATGAGAAAGATGATGTTATAGAGAAGGATAAAGAAACCTCTTCACTAGAGAAATGCTTCTAGTATACAAGGTGTACAACAAGAAAATTAAGTGAATCTACCTCCTCATGGAGATATAGATCAAAAAGTACGATGAAACATTTCAAAAATAAAAAGGAATATTGAAAAGAATGCAGAGACTAGAGATGTAGAAAAGAAGGAAGAAGATGACCATGAGAAAATTCAAGATTCTATTGTGAGGGGAGATGAGAAGTAAGATGCTTCCTCCAACAAACAAGATATTGGTGAGGGATCCTCCTCTAATTCATCCAAAGACCTATGAGGTCTAGAGATTTAGTTTGAGCCCGTGGTGACACCAAAACTACTATAGATTCCAACTAATGAAGGGCAAATTGATTTGTCACATATCTCTCCCCTTCATAATTTGTAGCTTGGGGATATACTGCATGCATTAGGAAGAAAAGATATTTTGTAGGAACATGTGAAGAAAACAAGCTAGAGTTGTGATGCAATAAGAATAATACAGGAATTCCTACCAAAAGTAAACCTTGACACCTCTTTACTTCTAGACAAAAGGTTGAGGTTGCTAATGGATTATTTCAAAGATCATTCATCACACATTGAGCAAAAAGTTGATCAAGAATCAGTTGGCATTATACACTCTAATGAGAATTGAAGGTGTTGTCATTGATTTCAACCTTGTGGAAACCTTCAAGCAACCTTATGGCATTCATCTGGTAAACCACCGGCAGGCACCGGCACCGACAGGCACTTCACTGGCACCGACAAGCACTTCACCGACAGTAGCAACAATGTATACTGACACCCTAGCTGATAGGAACAAAATTTTGTTTATTGTATTTAATTGTAAATATCTTTTTGTAAATCCGACATGGCACATTGTAATAGACTCATATATGTATGAGATCTTGTAAATCATTTTGATATGGATATGGGATAGATAGGAGGATGAGCGAATATTAAGGAAGATGTATGCGAATACATAAGGAAGATTTTGTATAAGGTTTATGGTTATAGTATGAGCTTAAACCGGTACTGAACCTAGCATAGAAGATGTTGAAATATAACAGTACATTGTATTGGATTCTCACAATCCATTTTGTAAGTCAGTGAGACTTCCATTTTGTAAATTGAGCAGTGAGCTTTAGGCAGTTGGCCTTCCTGCATGTGCAGGAACCACATTGTAAGTAATATCCATTCATTGGCCAGTGAATGAATATTCTGGGTCACAAATCCCATCGAGGTTTTCCCACACCGGGTTTCCTCATTAAATATCTTGTTTTATGGTGTGTTTCTATGTTGTCTTTATTATTCTTATTTACTGCATTAACTCTTATTTACCGGTACACTGTTTTGGAATACAAAATACTTAATAAGTTCAAATATTTTATCAACTAGTTAGATATTGATTCACCCCCCCCCTCTCAGTATCTTTGGGACTATCATTAATCCTAACAATTGGTATCAGAGCCTGGTCCTCTATTTTCAAAAGCCTAACACCTTGAGGAAGATTCTGACACCGGTACAGATGGAGAACTTAAGAAAACAATTAGAAGGAGCTCTTGCAGACTATGATGTAGAGAAGTTGAAAAATATCAAACTTGAAGATGATCTAAGGACTACACAGGAATTCATTCAACGACTTCAGGAGAATCTTACTATTACTAGAAATAAAAGAAAAGAATTTAATGAGAAGATGCAGAGTGATGATGATGAAAAGGAAACTCTTAATGATCTTGTCAACAAATTGAGGCAAGAAAATAGTACTATGAGGAATGAAATACAGGACATGACTATGAGATTTTGTAAAGACATTGAAGACAGGAAGAAGAATGAGGATGACTTGACTAGGAGACTCAATGATGCTAGAAATGAAAATCTAAGACTTAGTCATGAAAATGATATGTTAAAGACAGATCTAATTCACATGCAACATGATAAAATTGAACTTATGAGACAGATAGGAATTCTAGAAAATGAGTTGGCTACTGCAAATCAACATAAAGATAAATTCAAGAAAATTTTAGAAGAACTTGATGATATGCTGAAAAGTCAAAAACCTAATGGAGATACTAATGGACTTGGATTTGAAGTTGGAGAAAGTTCTGGTACTGCAAATAATCATGATCATAGTAAACTGGTAATACAACCTAATGCTTACAAATTTAATGGGAAATTCTTTAACTGTAACAAGTATGGTCATAGAGCAAATCAGTGTAGATCTAGAAACAATCAGAACATTAATGCACCCACCGGTCAATGTTCCAAATGCAACAAAATTGGTCACAATTCAGAAAACTGTAGAATGAATGTGAGATGTTATGTTTGTGGAAGATTTGGGCACTTATCTAATCAATGCAGAACACAAACTGGCATAGGATATGCAAAGGCTATTAAGAAGAACAATGTGACTTTTTATGCTTGTAACAAGATTGGACATATTGCAAAATTTTGTAGAAGTAAAACTTCACCAACAAATAATAAAGGACCTAGTTTGAAAGGCAAAGAGAAGGTAGACGACATAAAATAAGAATTTCAAAACAGTGGATTAGAAAGAGAGATCAAAATGTTGATGAGACTATTCCTTCACCGGTAGAACAAAGTATTACTCCACCGACAGAAGATTTTTCATCCAATTGAAAAGTAACCCTTTGGGGATATTGCAACGAGTTGAATATCGTGTAGTTTACCCTCGGTTGATGGTGAGAAGATGGACTTCTTCTCAACCAACAGTTGTGTTAAGTTTCACTTAACCGGTGAGCATTTAATGCGGTTGTTGGAAGAAAAGACATTATAAATCATCGGTTTTCCCTCTTTTTTGATTCACCGAGAATTCAAACTTTCAAAGAGCATGAAATCTGAGTGAAGGCATCCAAAGTGAAGAAGTGAAGCGATTTATTTCAAGCATGCAAACCATTATCATGCAGCTTAAGGTATTTTTCAATGGCTTCATCTTCTGCTCTGGAATTTATTGTAAACCCTACTATTATGGAAGTTGTAAAATGCCCTAGGCCTATTTTTAAGATCATTCCTGAGATAGCTAAGCAAGATGATTCCATAGGCACTTTTTCAAAAATTCCTAAAGGTGTTGCTTATGCAAAAGACCCTAGAATTTATATCCACTGCAATATTGAGGAATTAGATTCTGAGGAAATATTAAAGATGTTTAGAACTATTATCTATGATGAAAATGGAAATGTCAAACCTAAGCACAAAATTGTTGAGACTTTAGGTTTTATAGAAATCTTGGACATCCTTGAATTTCCTAAGGAGGTAGTGAGAATTTTCCTTAGTAGGGTACATGGAGAATTTCTTTGGCTAGATTCTATTTGCAAAATCACCAAAGAAAGAATTAGCACAATGATAGGCTTACCCTCCACCGATAGTAGGCCAAATAAGACAAAGAAGGTACCTAACAAAATAGTCACAACCTTAATAGGAGCAACATCTGATAGAAGATCCCTGAGAGTAAATGACATCAAGGATATAAATGTTAGATTCATAAGTATGATTTTAGGCTACAAAACCACACATGCAAACCGACTTAATTGTTGGCAATATTACATTATAAGGATATTGAGAAGGTCGTTGATGATTATGGACATAACTGATTAAAGATGTTTTACTATCTTGATATTATTATTTTGTCATTGATGTCAAGAAATTGATTTTCTAATTCAGTATGATGTTGCCATATCTTGAGAAGTATGATATGAAGATTATAAAGAAGTCAATAAAGACACAGGAAAGAATATGATGAATAAGGGGATAAGTTATTCAATGGGCAACTCTACCGAGTCAGACAATGATGAGATCTTGATGTTTTAGATTGTTTTAACATAATACATATGTTGTAAAATGTAAAGGTTAATACTATACTATGTTATCAAGCAAAGAACCTAGTCGGTAAACCCTAAGGAACCTAGTCAGTAAACCCTAACGAACCTAGTCGGTAAACCCTAAGGTTATCGCAGTCGGTTGATGAAGACAGAATGTCTACCGAGTAAAGTTTAGTATTCACCAAGTTGTAACCGAGCTATAACAAAATGCATTAAATGTTTACATGTGATATTTAATGAAAGAAGCTGATGAGCTGGAGTGGATCAATGATTGGTAAGCCGTGGAAGAAGTTTGTTAAGTGAATCTAAGGCAAGGGAAAGTCGGCAAGAAGATCTATAGCTCAGATTGAACCGCATTACCCTAACACAAGTTCCAAGGTGAATGTGCAAGTTCCAAGGCGGGGTAAAACATTTTCAGATCGAAAGATATAATGAACCTGGACAAGATTGAAGATCTGATGGCTATGATTGATCATGGGAAATGTGATCAATGAGATTAAGCGGTTAGAAGATTGTTTATAAATAGGAAACTATTGATAAACAATGTATGCGGGCAAGTGTATGAACAGGGATGCTACATAGTGATTACCAAGCATAGAAGCTTGAAGACCTGTTAGAATAATAGAGTATTGATGCCCAAGAGATAGACAAGATTAGTTCTATGTCTAGATTGTATTGAACAAATAGGAATCTGCTTTAGCATTTTAGATGTGAAGTTGCAGACAGATTGTATTACTATTATTTTGTGAAAGTGACAGGAAATCTCTTAACCAAGTGGACTTAACAGTCTTATATGTAAATCCTCTAACAAGGTGACATTCTGATTGAGTGTTTGAAATCCTTTGACAAGGTCACTTCTAACAAAGTGGACATCCATACAGATCTGAGGGAAATCCCTTAACTGGGTCACATCTAGCAATGTGTTTGTAATCTTTAACAAGATTTGTTTTTAACCGAGCATACTCTAGAAGAGTATATTTCTTAGTGGGTCCAAAATCCCACAGTGGTTTTTCCCTATTTGGTTTTCCACGTTAAATCTGGTGTTATGAGGTTTATATTGTTCATATGCTTTTGAGTTTTCATGTTTGACAATTTTTGGGTATATGACTGATATATATGTTACTGAGGTTGAATCTGATGTTTTTATGGATGATTAAGTTTGTATGATTCACCCCCCCCTCTCATCTTGTTGGCTATTGGATCTGTACTTATATTAAGTATCAAAACTATCAATTGGTATCAGAGCTTTGGACTCCAAAAGGAAAGTTTAAAGGCACTTGAGTTAAAGATCCAAAGATGTATAAGAGGGATGCACCTAAGATGAATAAGTCAAGTTTCTCTACATGGTAGAAAAGGATGAAGCTACATCTATCAGGAGTTGGAGAATATGCTATATACTATCTGGAGAATGATTTTGTTGCACCGAGCACCTATCCATTGACTATGGAAGAGATAAAGGCGAAGCAAGAACATATTCAAGCAATGATTGAAATAACATCTGCATTGATTGATTCTGAGTTTAATGATCTAGAAGGCTGCAATGATGCAAAGGAAATGTGGACTAAGCTCATATCTGTATATGGAGGAGATGAACATGTTCAAAGAGAAAAAGTTGATAGTCTAAGAGGACAACTTGAATCTATGAGGATGAATGAAGGTGAGAACATAACCCAGTACAGTACAAGACTAAAGGAGATTGTAAATCAAATCAAAGGAGCGGGAGGAACTATTGAAGAAAAGGATGTAACAAGTAAGTTGTTAAGAACCCTTCTACCTACCTATGCAATCTGAGTCTCTGCAATCAATGAATTGAGGTCTGTACCTAATATGCCAATTTCCTTGGATGCTACTATCGGTAAGCTACATGCATTTGAGTTAAGTAATTTTGATTACAGTGGGTCATCAGTAAATAAAGTTGAATCTGCATTTAGTTCTTTTCATATGAATGAATCTAATGATTACAATGAAAGAAAGTATAAGTACTCTGAAGGAGATCATAGTGGAGCAAGTGAAAGATTTCAGAAGAACATGGAAGAGGTACACAAATTGTATGAAGAAATCAAAAAGCAAGAAGAGTTTGAAGCACTATTGGCCAAAAGGTTACCGAGAGGCAAAGGTAAGTATAAAGGAAAACTACCTTTGAATTGTTTCAATTGTGATAAGATTGGACATATGGCTTCTAATTGTCCTGAAAAAGATTTTACTAAAAAGAGAGATTACTGAGATGACAGACAAAAAGATAACCATTACAGAGGACACCAAGACTTCAGAAGAAGAGATAGAAAGACATGCTTAATTGCTAATGAGGAATCTGACAATGATAAATCAGATGAGATTGATATAGAGGAAGTTGTTTATGTGGCTATCAAGGATGGATCAGATGAAGAAAGGTATGAAGAAAAAGCCCTAATATCTCACATAAACACTAATGATTCTTGGATTATAGATAGTGGATGCTCACATCATATGATAGGAGATAAACACAAGTTTTTTATGCTAGAAGATTATGATGGAGGCTATGTTAGATTTGGTAATGATGCACCATGTCCGATAAGAGGTGAAGGATCCATAACACTTCTTGATAATGCAAGATGCAATGATGTTTATTGGGTTGAAGGTTTGAAATATAATTTGTTGAGTGTAGCATAGCTAAACAACATAAGTTACCGAATAGAATTTCATAAAGGAATTGTCAAAGTTCATGACAAGAATGGAAAGTTAGCTACCACCGGGACACAAACAAAAGGTAATACATTTCACCTTGACTCAACTCACAATAAGTGTTTGCATGCAAAGATTGATAATACCTGGTTATGGTATAAAAGGTTTTGTCATGTTAATTTTGATAATCTGATCAAAATAAGTAAGAAGCACCGAGTAAGAGGTCTACCAAGTCTTGAAAAACCTGAGAATGCTATGTGTCGAGGATGCCAGATGGGTAAGATGACAAGATCAAGCTTTACAAGTAAGTCCTACACTTCTCAGGGAATTTTAGATCTTGTGCACACTGATCTTTGTGGTCCTATGAAAGTTCAAAGTTATTATGGTGATAAGTATTTCATATTATTTGTGGATGATTATTCAAGGATGATGTCAGTAATGTTTTTAAAAGAAAAATCAGAAGATTTTCAAATGTTTAAATGGTACAAGGCAAGAGTTGAAAATGAAACAGGAAGACAACTGAAATGTCTTAGATCAGATAGAGGAGGAGAGTTTACATCTGATGAGTTCAACCTATTTTGCAATGATCATGGTATAAAAAGACAAGTCTCTGCACTGAGAACTCCACAACGGAATGGAATAGCTGAAAGAAGAAAACAGATCTATTGTGGATTGTGCTAGAATACTAATGATTGAGAAGAAGGTTCCACAAACATTTTGGAGAGAAGCAATAAGCACAGTTGTTTACACCTTGAACCGAGTTCAATTGAAGAAAGGTACTTTGAAGACACCTTATGAAATCTGGTATGGCAAGAAACCTAATGTAAGTTATTTTAAGATCTTAGGAAGTAAATGCTATGTTCATAAAGATGATAGAAATGGCAAGTTTGATCAGAAAAGTGAAGAAGGAACATTTCTAGGATATTCTTCTAGAAGCAAAGCATTTAAATTTCTGATCAAATCATCTAACAAAATAGTAGAAAGTGCAAATGTGAAAATTGATGAATTTGTAGAAAGAAATGATGAAGGAAATTCCAAAGAACCAGAAGACTATGATGAATTTGTCTATGTGCAACTGAGAAGTCTTACCGAGATAACTGTTGAAGAAAATGAAGAAGATATCCAGTTACCGAGTGATGAAGAAGATCATACAGAGCCTACCGAGCCTATATTAGCCAAGTATGTTAGAAGGCACCATGGACCAAGTCAGATTATAGGAGATAAGGATGATACAGTGATGACAAGGAACAAACTAAGACAGAACACATGTTTGATATCTGAATTTGAACTGAGAATAGTGAAAGAGGCATTTAACAGTGAAGATTGGATAAATGCTATGATAGAAGAGATTGATCAAATCAAGAAGAATGACACATGGACACTGGTCCCAAGACAGAAGGACAAAAATGTAATTGGTACAAAGTGGATCTTCATAAACAAGCTAAATGAAAAAGGTGAGGTCATTCAGAACAAAGCAAGATTAGTTTGCAAAGGTTATGCCCAAGAAAAAGGAATTGATTATGGTGAGACTTTTGCACCTGTTGCTAGACTTGAAGGAGTAAGAACATTGTTCGCATATGTTGCTTTCAAGAACTTTTCAAATCTGCATTTCTGAATGGAATATTAGAAGAATAAGTTTTCATTGAACAACCTAAAGGATTTGTTGAAGACAATAATAAAGATCAGGTATGTAAATTGAACAAAGCTTTATATGGTCTAAAACAAGCACCTAGAGCATGGTATGAAAGATTGCACTCTTATTTGATTAAGATTGGTTTTATAAGGACAAGTGAGAATAGCAACATGTACATGAAGAATGATGAAAATGGAATACTAATCTTAGCCATATTTGTTGATGATATTATATTTTGTGCAAATGACTCTTTAAGCAAGAACTTTGGAAATGAAATGAGCAAAGAATTTGAGATGTCATTAATCAGTGAGATAAAGTATTTTATAGGCTTATAGATACTGCAAATGAAAAATGAGATTTTCATTACTCAAGTACATAAAGGAAATCTTGAAGAAATTTGGAATGGACGATTCAAAACCAGTAA
Organism: Cryptomeria japonica; assembly: GCF_030272615.1. Lineage (NCBI taxonomy): Eukaryota > Viridiplantae > Streptophyta > Pinopsida > Cupressales > Cupressaceae > Cryptomeria > Cryptomeria japonica. The sequence goes on along the minus strand of NC_081412.1, from coordinate 588,358,264 downwards.
GTACTCCTATGACTACCAACTGTAAACTATCAAAGAATGATGAATCTGCATCTATTGATGAGACACTCTACCGATCTATGATTGGAAAACTACAATATGTTGTTCACAGCAGGCCAGATATAGCACATGCAATAGGTATTGTTGCAAGATTCTCTGCAGATCCTAAGGAAATACACATGACAGTAATCAAAAGAATATTCAGATACTTAAAAGGCACTAAAGATTATGGCTTAGTATATCAGAAAGGAAATGATTTTGATTTAAAAGTTTATACTGATGTTGATTAGGCAGGCAACATTGATGACAGAAAAAGCACAAGTGGAGGAGCTTTCTTCTTAGGAGAAAGACTAGTGAGTTGGCTTAGCAAGAAACAAGGATGTGTTTCTCAGTCAATAGCCAAAGCTGAATATGTTGCAGCAGCATTGAACTGTACCAACATTGCATGGATCAAACAACTATTGGAAGGTATAAATGAGAAAGTTACCGAGCTAGTAACTATATTCTGTGACAATACTAGTTCCATTAATATTTCAAAGAACCCTGTTATGCACTCTAAGACAAAGCACATATCTATCAAATATAATTATCTTAGAGAAGAAGCTCAAGAGAAGAAAGCGGTGTTGGAATATGTTAACACAAAGGAGGAAATAGCTAATATCTTCACCAAGCCACTACCAAAGGACACTTTTGAATATCTCATAAGTAAGTTAGGGGTCCTACCCCTATCTTTTACTCACTGACCGAGTTCGGTGAAAGCATCACTTCGATGACTCTATTGAATATCTTTTGGGGAGTTGATGCTGGAGTGATACACTTTAGAATGTTTTTTTTGAAATTGTACTGGAATTAATACTAGAATAATACAGAGAATGATACAGGGAACAGGAATTGTAAACAAATGGTCTGACCGAGACTCAGTTGATACACAACAACAGGCAATAACTTCTTACAAAAAGAAATTATGTTTTAGTTCTTTTTCTTTTTGGCATTGTTGTCAAAGGGGGAGAAGACCTACCTATGGGGAGAAGACCTACCTAAGGGAGAGAAGACCTAAGGAGGAGAAGACTAAGAATATATGGGAGAAGACTAAGAGAAGACTAGAAGACTACAGATTGAAATAAAGACCGAAAACAGAAAAGAAGTCTAATGAATGGGGGATAGCATTTCAAGCATTTCAAAATCACAGGAATCTGAATCTTTTAAAGGACAAATCAATTGGTTTTGCCATCAATACCAAAGGGGGAGATTGTTGGCAATATTACATTATAAGGATATTGAGAAGGTTGTTGATGATTATGGACATAACTGATTAAAGATGTTTTACTATCTTGATATTATTATTTTGTCATTGATGTCAAGAAATTGATTTTCTAATTCAGTATGATGTTGCCATATCTTGAGAAGTATGATATGAAGATTATAAAGAAGTCGGTAAACACACAGGAAAGAATATGATGAATAAGTGGATAAGTTATTCAATGGGCAACTCTACTGAGTTAAACAATGATGAGATCTTGATGTTTTAGATTGTTTTAACATCATACATATGCTATAAAATGTAAAGGTTAATACTATACTATGTTATCAAGCAAAGAACCTAGTCCGTAAACCCTAAGGTTATCACAGTCGGTTAATGAAGATAGAATGTCTACCAAGTAAAGTTTAGTATTCACCGAGTTGTAACCAAGCTATAACAAAATGCATTAAATGTTTACATGTGATATTTAATGAAAGAAGCTGATGAGCTGGAGCAGATCAATGATTGGTAAGCCATGGAAGAAGTTTGTTAAGTGAATCTAAGGCAATGGAAAGTCAGCAAGAAGATCTATAGCTCAGATTGAACCACATTACCCTAACACAAGTTCCAAGGTGAATGTGCAAGTTCCAAGGTAGGGTAAAACATTTTCAGATCAAAAGATATAATGAACCTGGACAAGATTGAAGATCTGATGGCTATGATTGATCATGGGAAATGTGATCAATGAGATTAAGTGGTTAGAAGATTGTTTATAAATAGGAAATTGTTGATAAACAATGTATGCGGGCAAGTGCATGCACAGGGATGCTACATAGTGATTACCAAGCACAAAAGCTTGAAGACCTATTAGAATAATAGAGTATTGATGCCCAGCAGATAGACAAGATTAGTTCTATGTCTAGATTATATTGAACAAATAGGAATCTGCTTTAGCATTTTAGATGTGAAGTTGCAGACAAATTGTATTACTATTATTTTGTGAAAGTGACAGGAAATCTCTTAACCGAGTGGACTTAATAGTCTTATATGTAAATCCTCTAACAAGGTGACATTCTGATTGAGTGCTTGAAATCCTTTGACAAGGTCACTTCTAATAAAGTGAAGATCCTAACAGATCTGAGGGAAATCCCTTAACTGGGTCACATCTAGCAATGTGTTTGTAATCTTTAACAAGATTTGCTTTTAACTGAGCATACTCTAGAAGAGTATATTTCTTAGTGGGTCCGAAATCCCACAGTGCTTTTTCCCTATTTGGGTTTCCACGTTAAATCTGGTGTTATGAGGTTTATATTGTTCATATGCTTTTGAGTTTGCATGTTTGACATTTTTTGGTTATATGACTGATATATATGTTACCGAGGTTGAATCTAATGTTTTTATGGATGATTAGGTTTGTATGATTCACCCCCCCCCCCTCTCATCTTGTTGGCTATTGGATTTGTACTTATATTAAGTATCAGCACTATCATTAATTCAGTTTCTAGTCTTTGGATTAAAAGTGCTTATGATATGGTTAATAATGATACAAAAATAGATGTATGTGAGTGGCTAAAGGATGAATTAATAGACAACTTGAAAAAGATAAAAGGTGATAAGAAATGAACATTTCGTTTTGGCAATCTTTTGGTATGTCTTATGTTGTATTTCACAAAAGAAATTCCTAATATTGGAAAGAAAGATTTTGGATATGACATATTGGTAGGCAAACAATTGCAAGAAGCCTTCACCGGCATGGGTACTGATAAGGAAAACAACATAACTGAGTATTTCAAAACCTTCCATGCAAAAATGAAAACCAAGGAGAGACTACCACAAAGTGTAGTAGACAAGTATGAAAAAGAAATATGTTTTGTGATTGAAAAGGATGAAATATGGATGGAAGTAGTTCTTCCTAGAACTGTATGGGTAACTGAAATGGGGTATGAGGCAGATGTAAATATTATTGAAACTTATGCTAAAGCCCTGTTAGAAGCACCTAGAGAACCCACATAAAAGGTTTTTGGTAATGCAGAAACAATAGAGAGCAGTGTACAAACAATGAAATAGAGAAAGAAAAGAGAAAAGTACATAAGGAGTGCAACAAAACAAGTAAAGGAAATCAAAGAAAATGTAATGAACATCGCTAGAATAAAGGAAAGTGAACTAGAAGGATTACAACCAGAGGCACATATCTCACCGATTGGTACATCATCTGAAAGTGAAATACCTGCAGAATTCAAGAGAGTTGATAGGAAGAGAAAACCCTCACCGGTACCCTCTCCTTCACCCAAGAAAACAAGAAAGAAGCAACATGCGATAAGACAACCAGCAAAGAAGTTGACTCCAAAGAAGAAACAAAAATAGGTTATAGCACCTTTGGATAACTTATTGAGTGAAATCACTGATGACGACAACCTGGCCAATGTGAGCAAATTGTATAATACATTCACTGATTCTAAGAAGGAAAGTATTGAGAACAACATAATTCTTCATCTAGACATTTACAAGAAAGGGCTAATTGAAGTAGATGATTTGCCAAATGAATTGTATAGAAGGTTAGATGGTAAGAGGATTGTCGTTATGGAGTTAGATAAGAAACTTAAGATTGAAAAACTACTAGTTGTACATTAGATTAACTCTAAAGAAGAGATTGATGAACTAATTAGTGAAGCTAACAGAGCATTTTTTGCTAGTGGTCACCGGCATGTAAGTCTAATGGTAGGAAGATTCAATGAAATTGCAGAGGAAACAACAGATAAATGGGATATCTTTTTTGTAGAGAAGGAAAAACAAGAAGAATTAAACAGACCTAAGAAAAATTTCAAGGTCTATCAGAAGGATAGAGACAAAGGGAAAGGTAAAGTTGGTGGAATACCCAACATAAAAATAACTGACAACCTACCACCACCCTTGGTTACTACACTGGTAAATACTGATGACATACTGGCTACTGAAAATGTTGACACAACACATGAGGACACTAACCCTGAATCAGAAATTTTATTCACCATGAATATTGATACTCAGGAAGTAAACATTGTAGTGGACAAGGATAGCACTGAGGTAAAGAAAGATATTGCTACTAAGCAACCGACAGAAAATATTGAGGTTGGCATACAAATAGAGAAAGCAAAGCAAACAGAGAATTCAATGGAACCTTTGGACAGTGGAATGAATACTTTTAATATTGATGCTAGCATTGAGAACCCCACAGAGACAATGATAGAGATACTGACAACAAATAATACAGAGAAACCAATAGAGAAACCGGCAGATACATATGTACACATTGAGATAGTGCAACCGATAATCACTAAGAAACCAAAACCATTGCTAGTAGAAATGCAAACTCAAACTGATCCACTGGAGGTCGAGACAAGAAAATTGGTTACTCCCACTGGAAGCACTGAAATTGTAAAGGTAGTTGGTCAAACATCTGGCACTTCAATAAGTGAATTCAAACCTACAAATGTGATAGAGGTATTTCTGGACTCAATTAAGAAGATAATTGACTATAATGCATTGGCCTACAAGGCAATTGATGATACTATACCTATTCTTAAGATGATTGCACCAAAATGCAATTTAGATCATGTAAAGGATTCTTTAAGTCAGTTAGACACATTGTGTAAATTCATTGCTGGAAATGTAATAACAGTTGATCAAATAAATGAGGAAACATTCAAAGAGAAAATGGAAAAAGAAAAAGAAAAATTATTTGAGGAAACAATAAAGAAGTTCACGAAACACATTAACACACTTTTACCGGCACTGAATACAACAATTTTGGATTATAAGGAACTGTACAGGGACACATGCAAGACACATCTGTTGACACGGGACATTGAAAAGGAAATAAGAAGAGTACAAAAGGAGATAAATGATATAGCTGATAATATCATTGGTTCATTTGAACCTATATCAATTATTGAGCAAGAAATCACTGGATTTGAGGAAAAGATGGAGAAATTAGAGAAAGAAAAGGCAAGGATCAAGGCAGCTTAAGTACAAACTTAGTCCTAAATTAGACAACCTTATCTTTCTAAGGAAAGAGATCTCTGAGGCATTAATTCAAGGGAAAAGGTCACCGGAGGAGCATATGCATCATCTCACCAGTACAATCCAAAAAACTGAGGCATCCATGACCGACAACAAAATATTCATACAGAGTTTAAACTTGGTTTTGGCTAACATATTTCAAATTGTAACCAACCGGTTACAAACTTCAAGGTGAAATTTTACACTCATTTGACAAATTTTTGACAACCTTTGTCATTTATGTCAAAGGGGGAGTAGTGGACAGAGAAAAATGGCTAATCAGAGGAGATCATCTGCTCAGGGGGAGCACACATTTTTGGTAAATTTTTGGACTTCACTTTTTGGAACAGATTTTGGATTTTTCTCATGAGTGTTGCCATCAATGCCAAAGGGGGAGATTGTTGGCATTATACACTCTAATAAGAATTGAAGGTGTTGTCATTGATGGAAACCTTGTGGCATTCATCTGGTAAACCACCGGTAGGCACCGACACTGGCAGGCACTTCACCGACAGTGGCAACAATGTATACTGACACCCCAGCCGACAGGAACAAACTTTTGTTTATTGTATTTAATTGTAAATAAATTTTTGTAAAGATGACATGGCACATTGTAATAGACTCATATATGTATGAGATCTTGTAAATCATTTTGATATCGATATGGGATAGATAGGAGGATGAGCAAAAATTAAGGAAGATGTATGCGAATGGATAAGGCAGATTTTGTATAAGGTTTACAGTTATAGTATGAGCTTAAACCAGTACTGAACCTGGCATAGAAGATGTTGAATTATAGCAGTACATTGTATTGGATTCTCACAATCCATTTTGTAAGTCAGTGAGACTTCCATTTTGTAAATTAAGCAGTGAGCTTTAGGTAGTTGGCCTTCCTGCATGTGCAGGCACCACATTGTAAGTAATATTCATTCATTGGCTAGTGAGTGAATATTGCGGGTCACAAATCCCACCGAGGTTTTTCCCACACCAGGTTTCCTCGTTAAACATCTTGTGCTATGGTGTGTTTTCTATGTTGTCTTTATTGTTCTTATTTACTGCATTAACTCTTATTTACCGGTACACTATTTTGGAATGCAAAATACTTAATAAGATCAAATATCCTGTCAACCGGTTAGATATTGATTCACCCCCCCTCTCAGTATCTTTGGGACTATCATTAATCCTAACAGAATCCTTATGGATGTTGAATGATAAAATAATGGCAGAAGTGTTTGATCGGTGTGCCAATACACACAACAAATTGCAAGAGAACTTGAAGGAGTTTAAAGATGGTGTTGTTGAAGTCACTTCTTTTTATCAATTTTGTTTAAGGCAGCATGAGTCTACCAAGAATATTAAAAGTCAGATTGAATCAATTGAGTTTCAAATCTTTCAATTAGTTGGGGTCTATAATTTGGCAAAATATAATGATGCTTCCACTAGAGTTCAAGTAAATGTGAGATTAACTTAATTGTTTGGAGTATTAGAACAAGAGGGATCAAATAAAAAAATAATATAATTTGTTAAGAGGGATGATAAACGTGAGATTAACTTAATTGTTTGGAGTATGAGGACAAGAAGATAAGATAGAACAAAAAATGAAATTACTTGACAATAGATGAGGCAGAGGATCTCTGTGTACAATTTTTGTGTCAAAGTCAAATTCTTTTTTCTACAAAGATGAACTAGTATGCAAATCTATCCCACCTTAGGTTAATGTTTAAGGGTGTCTTACCCTCTAAGGGAGACGCCAGTGCATAATTAAGAAAAATTTGTGTTTTGTGTTGGATAGCAGTATCATTTTTTAATATTTCATGTACATAATATCAATTTTTGAATGATCTCTACCTATGGAGGAGATTTTTGCAATTAGTGCACATAGTTAGGGGGAGTATATGGAATATTTTTAATTTTCATAAGTAGAAGACAATATTTTATTTGTCCTTGATGTCCCAATTGGCATTTTTGGGTGAGACTATATATAGCTGGTTGTTTTTCAAAGGAGGAATAGGTATAGATAAAGGAAGAAAAAATTGTAGATATATATTGTGTGTGTTTCCATCATGACAAAGGGGGACATTATTGGCAATATGTATTGTCATTGATTTCAACATGATGTTTGACAATATGTGTCATGGTCATTGATGATTTAGATGATGTGTATTTGAGAGTAGTTGTGCCTATGACACAGATGGTGTCTTGGGATTGGCATGAAAGACAATATAAAAGTCTAGCAGTTGTTTTCATGCTAGTGCATTAGTCTCGAAGATCATTGTAAGTATATATGGTAACACATTGTTAATTATACTTTATCCTTTGGTTGTGGGATGTTGTTGCAATAGTTGATAGTTACTTGTTCTAGGAGGTTGTTGGCTGACATTTGTGATTGGATTCATATGTGTTGTGGTGAAAACTTATCTAAGTATTGAACAGAGCATCTTCTCAAAGTTTTGAACGAAGCATCTTCCCAAGTTTAACAATTTATATTATGGTCTGCATTCTACCGATTGCATGATTTGGTTATGCAGTTTTGAAGTTAATCTGTGTAGTTTGTAAGGTGTCTACTTCTAGGTTTTCATAAGATAATACCCTCTACAAAAAAAGGTATAAGTGTTTGTTCTTTGGGATATAGTTTGAGAGTGTAGTGTCTATTTGTTGAGTCACGAGAATTCTCTATGGTGATTTATTTATACATGTACAACCTTATGATCATGCAACATGAAAGTTTAACTTTGTAAACATAAAAAAATGCCATAATATAAATATGCTATTATGTAAAGTGGTCAATCATCATGTGTGTGCTCCTAGTTGAGTAACTTGTGTGTTTGAGAGAAATCTATATATGTGTGGCTAGTAATTTAGTAATACAAGCACCTAAATTATACACTTTAAGAAGTCATTACATATCAATTATTTAATATGTATACCCTTATGATCATGCAACATGACAATTTAACTTCATAATTCAAGTTTTTTAATTTGAATAAGAAATTGAAATAATGTTTAGATATCTAGTATTAGCAATATAAACTTCTTCTAAATGCAATCAAAAGCATGAATTTTTTTTAAATTATCTATAAGTGATAAAGATACTTTTAATGGTGAGAAAGACAATACAAATTTAGCACTTTTAGTTAGATATATGGGATCTACATAGCCATCACATAGGAGGTAATGAATCCTAATGACTTGGGATTGATTTACACTTGAAACTTAAATAAAACAACCCAACCCAAGATATCACTTCGATAAGTGCATGAAAATGGGAGGCCAAAAGGAGTCAAAAGTGGTCACATTTTCTTGAAATTAAAAAAAAAAAATGGGAACTTTGACAAATAATTCAAGATATCTATGCTCAAAATTTGGAGACCTTATAAGAAAATTTTTAGAAGTGCTCAAAATTTGGAGACCTTATAATAAAAATTTTAGAAATGCTCAAAGTTTCCATCATTTTAATTTCTATTTCAAATGCTAGATATTAAGGGATCAAATAAGTGGAGAACACAAAGTTGTACTATTTTTGTTAGAAAAATATAATGTCTAGTGTTAGGATTGTCCCCCTAAATTATTAACTTTTAAAAGTAATTTATAAATTCTTTCAATAGAAAGTTAGATGAAATCATTTATCATTTATTATTTTTTTTACTAGTTTTTCAATGAATATATCTTTTTACTAGTTTTCAAAGTGGACAAATCTTTGAAAACATTGAGTGTAATAAAATTTAATTCTGGTATGTCTATATAATAAAGTGCAAAAAATAAAAAGTATATTGTTTCAAAATTGGATGAGTAGATAAAAATTGATGCTAAAAGAGTAATACATGTATTTTTGGCAAAACTAAAGATAATAAAATAAGTAATTAAAGATAATTTAATTGAAATATATTTTTGTAGTTGTAAATTTATGTTCTAATGCCATGCATTGGTTGTTATGAATTATAATATTTTTATTTGCCCTTTTATAAATCTATTACAACACATCCACAACTAATTATAAGTTTCTATATGAACGAATAAGTTTTTCTTTATCAGGGATGACCCCGCACCGCAACAGGAGCTGCAAGCCTTGCTATGTGGGTGATCACATGTTCAAATTGTAGCATGCTGATTTGTTTTGGTATGACTTTTCTTCCACAAGTCCCATGAAGCATAACATGCCAGATTGCCACCCTAAACATAAAAGGTCAATACATGTGGATGATAGGTAGTGTTTGACTGTCACCAGTGTTAGAGACTAGAAGAGGCGTACCAATGAAGTGATAAGGATATTGATTTTAGAGATAAGGAGCAGGATCAGAGTGATAAGGAGAATGAATGGAGTGATAAGGAGTGGAGCAATAAGGTGTTCATGGAGTGATAAGGGTGATTAGAGTGATAAGGAGAGATGATTTCATAGAGCAAAAATGGAGGTGTTAGTACCTCATCATACAATATACTCGGGGATGGGATCCCCTTTTGTGGCCTCATTGGTTCAAAGCTCCAATCAAAAGCAATCGGCTTCAGCCCTTATCGAGCAAAAAAAAAGTTTTTCATTACCCTTTATAAAAAAATTCTAAATTTATTGAAACATTTGATAACTACATTTTATATTACTTTTATAATAACATTATCATAAAAAAATGTGTTAGATATTAATAATATATCAATAAAAGTAAGTGTCAAATGTTAAGGAATTGTGGTAAAAAATAAATAAATTGCAAAGCATTGGGAATGAAGATAAGAATTTTTTTGTTAATAATGTAAAAAGAATAAACCATCTTATAGATAATTATTAATGAGCTTAGGAAAATAATTTGTGAAGTTTCACCAAGGAATAGCGTTATATAGTTATGCCTAATGAAAATGTAAATAATCAACCAACATTTCATGATTGATCAAAATCACACTGAAGAGTCGAAAGTTGTTTTAAATCATCTAGTGTGGATAGAACTATATGTAAGAGACATAGTTAATGGACTCTAGAGTTTCTATTATAGGGACATAGTTAATCTTGAAAAGGTATATCAAGATTTCTTGAAGCTCCATGTGCCCTATAAGGATGACTCGAAAGAGCTATAGGTAGCCATGTAAAATTTATGATTTATTTCATGCAATCATTCATTGTTTCAATTTAAAAACATTCATTATAGAGGAATATGTTACATAATGGATATATTTTACTAGGTTCCCTTTCTTTTGTACTAATATAAAATCTCCTTGGAACCAAGTTACAAGTTGAAATATTTTATATTGTAACTTCATTGTTTATGTGTGATGTATAAGCATATATAACTCTTTTTATATAATCTTAATTTGAGTGATTTTGATATTTTATAATTTTTCCTAGGGTAGGGGATGATAACAATAAAATGGAGTTGATGATCATCATTGTTGATTCTAATCATACACTCTTTAGAAGTATTAAAATTTGTTAGAGCTAGTGAACTTCTATGGGTAGTGAGAACACTCTAATGATATGATTAATTACCATCCTATAATCCTCAAGCCTTCACAACATATTAGTGTTGTAAATTATTGTGATAGTGGGGTCTATTTGATGATGATCACTAATGGAAAGTTGATCACATGTCTATCAGGAGTTCTTTTGGATTGAAATAAATTTGTAAATCAAAAGCACTGAGAATGGTTGCACGTTGGCAAGTCAACATAAGTCCTAGTTTCTTGTAATGACCACCATAATTAACTGAGTTCATAATATAATCTTGTATGATGATGGTTTATGATCGATGTGACTTAGTGTGTTCGTTGTGTTATTTTTGTTTAGTAAGTAGATATCATTATATATAGCTACTCGTTATAGTGAATTATGGTGTAGACAAATACATGATATTTGAGTGAATAGTCTCTACATAGTTGAATGTATGTGTGTCTTGAATAAAATATTGTATAAAGTGATCTTGTATTGAAATCATAGTATACCTTAGCCTTGTTTAAGCATAAGTAATAAAAGGGATCCTAAATATCATGTCCTTGTACTCATAACATCCTAGTGAATGGGATATAGCTGCAGAAGTTGAATAAAAGAATGGTAGGAGAGGAGCGGCAAGGGGAGCAGTGAGCAGGAAATTCAATTTTCAAACATGGGAAGGGTGGATTTGTTGGGGATGGCAGTCTTTCTGTGGATGGAGCTGGGAATCAGGCTGGTTTACAAGCTTCTCAGGGTACTATAGGGGACAAGACGACAGTCAAATTGGTGGAAGACAAAGATTCCACTTTTTGGAGTGAGGCCACTGATGACATCGGGGCTATCGAAAGTTAAAAACATTTCTGATCCGGCGAAAGGGGTTGTGGCTATCTCTATTAAGCTGGTGGATCTAACTATGTCTGGTTTAGTGATGACCTTAGTTGGAAGGTTTGTTGGCTTTAGGCCTAACATAGATGTTGTCAGGAATTTTATTAGGAGGAAATGGGTCCTTAAAGGTCAAGTGGATGTGGCTGCTTTGCCTAGGGGTTTTTTTTCCTTTGCTTTTAACAATGCAGAAGATATGAATAAAGCTCTATGTGAAGGACCATGGATGTTCAACAAGTCAACCTTGGCTCTATAGAAATGGGCTCTGAACCTTTCCCTTGACGAGTCCTTTTTTGTATCTGCGCCTCTGTGGACACGCCTCCCTGGTCTTCCACTGGAGTACTGGAATGAGGAGGTCTTCAAAGGGATAGAGAGATCTTTTGGGGAACTTCTCTCGATCGATCCGATGACTGTAGCTAAATCAAGGTTGGTTTTTTCTTGTATCTGTGTTAATGTTAATTAGATGACTGATATGCCCCAATCTGTTGAGATTCTATCCAAATTAGGGAAATGGGCCCAAGAGATTGAATACGAATCTCTCCCGTTTGTCTATTTTCATTGAAAAAAGTTGGGTCATTGGGCGAAATCCTGCCCGCTCAAGAAGAGCAAGAATGGCAAGAATGATAGCAGTTCGAAACAGAAATGGCAAATGAAAGGGAAGAAAGAAAAGATAACTAAGAATGTGCTCCTGATAAGGAAGTGATTGAGTTGGAAAATGAGGAAAAGAAAGATATGAATAGTAACAATAAAAAATTGGATTGTGCCTGTTCTAACAATCTCATCAAGAGCAAAAATGAGGTAGAGCCAGGGTTAGAGGTAAATGTTCAAAAATCTGAATCAGAGGACTAGAAGGGAGGTACTATAATCCTGGATAAAGCTGAAGAGACTTCTAATGATGATGCTTCTGCTTCATCTAATTCAAAGGAAAATGGGGGAGACTTTCATGAAGCCCAGGGTTATAATATTTTGAACTTTGAGCCTCTCTTGTTATTAACCAATGGAAGTCCTAAGCCGATCCAATGCAAAACACCATCAAATAGTATGGCAACAGGGGCTCTTAAGGGAAATCTTAGGGTTGACAGTTCTAAAGAAAGCAAATTAAATAAAGGAGGACCCAATGGAGGTATTTCAACTAGAAGCAAGAATAAGAAAGTGGCAGATGTTGGAAGTCACAACAAAAAGTAGAGGAGACCATCTCTAAAAAATCAAAGGGAATAGGAAAGTTGGAAGAATCATGTTGATGGAACACTGAGCTCCATCGAGTCAGCCTTATCCCCGGTTAAAATATGAAGATAATTTCATGGAATATAAGAGGGATGAATGACCCTCATAAGAAGGATGTGTTACATAATATTATAAGAGATCATAAATCGGATGTTGTCCTTTTTCAGGAAACTAAGATGTGCAAGGAAAAAGTGGAAAAGATTAGAATATTAAAAAATAATGGAGTTATTGGAACCAGTTCGGAGGGGGCCTCTAGAGGAACTGCGATTTTTTGGAACCAAAATACCATTACAGGTAAGGAAATCATTTCAGAAGCCAATAGGATTCCAATTTTGCTTCAACATATCAGGGATAACTTTGTCTGGGTTATAACTGATGTCTATGCACCTAACTCAAAAGATGGGAGATTTAATTATTGGAAGAGTCTTGCTGAAGATAGACTTAATTTTGTTGATAAAAGCTAGATAATTATGGGAGATTTCAATACACCTCTTAAAGAGGATGAAAATATGGGAGGACTCCCTTTGCAGCTGGAGGGAAGACATGATCTAATGGATTTTATTAATGATCAAGCTCTTATGGATGTGGATCTTCAAGGGATTAATTACACTTGGACCAATTGGAGAACTGGAGCTAATCTTATTCAAGTAAGGCTAGATAGAACCTTGATCTCTCCTAAATGGCTATCTAAGTATAGTTGCTCTCTGGCTTCTATCATCAAGGTTGGTTCTGATCATTTCCCTATTTCTTTTACTGCTAATTCCCTGTCTGCAAAGAGAAACTTCCCTTTTAGATTTGAAAAAGTGTGATTATCCCACCCATCTTTGGAAGTCTATGTTGTTGATTGGTGGAATTCTGAGAATGAGGGAACGACTTTATTTAGAATTGCTAAGAAGCTAAACATTATTAAGGCCAAAGTTAAGTTATGGAACAAAGAGATATTTGGGGATATCTTTAAAAGAAAAGCCCAAATTAAGAAAGATATTAAGGAAGTCCAAGATAAAATCCAAGAGGAAGGGCTTTCAGAGGACTTGAGATCTATTGAAAATGGGCTGTTGTCAAAATACCATACTATTATTTCTAATGAAGAAACTTTCTGGAGACAAAGATCAAGAGCATTGTATTTGAAGGAAGGGGATAAAAACACTCATTTTTTCCACTTGACAGCTCTAAAGCATAGGGCGGTTAACAGGATTTCCAGGTTATCTTGCATTAGGGGTGTTTATCGGATGATAATGATATAAGAAAGGAATCTTTGGAATTTTTCAGTAATCTGTTGGGAGGGGTGGAGGATTTGGACTTCAGAAATCAAGACCTTCTTGTGTAGGCTATCCCTCCTATTCTAAATGAGGATGATAACAAAAGTCTATCTAAGATCCCTTCTAATCAGGAAATCAAAAAGGGAGTCTTTTCTTTTCAAGGAGATAAGTCACCTGGCCTGGATGGATTTCCAATGTTTTTCTTGCAATCCTTCTGGCATATTGTGGAGATGGATATCTGTAATGGTGTCAAAGAATTCTTTGGATCAAGGAGGCTTTTAAAAGAATTGAATGTGACCTTCATCGTTCTCATCCTGAAGATTACTGGAGCTAACTCTTTTAATAAGTTTATACCTATTAGTCTTTGCAATTATGTTTACAAGATTATCTCTAAGGTGCTTACGTCCAAAATGCTAGATATTCTTCCTAGGATTATTTTAGCTCAGCAGAATGATTTTGTCCCTGGTAGACAGTTTCTTGACTCTATTATTTCAGTTCATGAAAATATTAATTCTTTATCTGCTGCTAAAAATCAAGGTTTTCTCCTTAAATTGGATATGTCTAAAGCCTATGATAGAGTGAATTGGCTTTTCCTTTTCAGAATTATGAAAGCTTTTGGGTTTGGGGAAAAATTTATTCAGCTCTGCTCCCAGTTGACAGGAACTTCCTCCTCTATAGTTATTGTAAATGGATCCCCTTCCAGTTTTTTCAAAAGCTCTAGAGGTCTAAGATAGGGGGACCCCATTTCCCCTATCTTGTTCACTATTTTAGCTTAAAGTTTGGGCAGATTCATTATAAAAAATGTGGAAGATGGAAAACTCAAAGGCCTTAAACCCTCTTCTTCCAACATAGCATGTACTCATGAGCAGTTTGTTGATGATTCGATAACTATGGGGGAAGCTACCATTAAGGAAGCTAGAAATATGAAGAATGTTATGGATAATTATGAATTTGCTTCTGGCCAAAAAATTAATTGGGATAAGAGCTCCTTGTTCTTCATCAATACCCTTGTTGAAAGACAAAAAAGGATTGAAAGAATCCTTGGATGTAAAACTGTTGAGTTTCCTTCAACCTATTTGGGGCTCCCTCTTTGTCTAAAGCATTTGGAGAACTTTTGATGAGGCTAGTTGATAGATTCAATTCTAAATTGGTTGGCTGGAAAGGAGCTATCCTTAGTCAAGCGGGCAAGGTAACATTGCTTAAAGCTTCACTCCAAAATTTACCTATTTATGCCCTGAGTTTATTTAAAATCCCCAGAAAGTTTGCTGAGGCTATTGAAAGAATTCAAAAAAAATTCCTGTAGTCAGGAGTGGAAGACAAAAATATAATACCCCTGACTGCTTGGAACAAAATTTGTACCCTGAAGGCTTCTGGGGGGTTGGGCTTAAGGAATATTAGTTCCATGAACAATGATTTACTAGCTAAACAAATTTGGAGAATGAAAGGGGAAGAAAGAGAATGGAATCTGATGCTCTACAAAATAGGATGGTTAGACAAAAACCTGTGGTGCTATAACACAAGAGAAATAACAAGAAACAAAGAGAGTTGTTAGTGTTAATCAATCAAAGATTTGTCTAAGCAGGCATATCAAGAGAGACACTAAAAACATAATGAAGCATTTAACTATGAAAATAAATGCAAGAAGACATCTCCAAATGCCTTCCACCATGCTTGTAGCTCCTCCTCCCTTGTTCCTCTCCTCTCCAAGTTCCAATTTAGTGTAGCTCTCAATAGCTTTTTGCACTATGGATGCCTTATGGAGGTTCAAGATAAAAGATGATTAACTAAATGCTATGCAAATGCGAATAAAAGCTAAAATAAGAGATTATCTAATTAGCTAGTGTTGATTTTAAACCAAAAGAGTGAATATGATTGATTTATACTAAATGCTCTCTAAAAATTACTATAATGTAAATGCATACAAGTTTTCAGGATTATGGTTAAGAATGTTAAATGCTTGAGGATTTGAAAATGAGGAATGTGAGCTCTATTTATAAGTAAAATGGAGCAATGGATGGTTGAGCTTGAGTAATTTCAACAAGGGTCGAGGTTAAATGGTATTCAATCCATGTGAGGACTTTCAACCCAATCCTAGAATGACAAGTGTCAACATGAGATGGGTTGAGAGGAGAGGGAAGAAGCATTAAATGCTTGACATGACCTGAGGGTTACTCTAGGGGGTAAGGTTAAGGTTGGGTTGAGTGAATAAATTCATTATCCAAAGAATAATGTTTTTATCCAATGGATAAACTCTTGTGCAAGAGTTAGTGAGGATAACCATGGTCAAAGCAATAAATGCTTGAGGAGACACATGGGTTACATGAGGGCTGAGTTAGGGGTCAAAGTCCCTAACCATGGGTGCAAGTGAAACCATAAATGGTCATGTAAGAGCCATTAGAGGTTTGGAAGACTTTAGAGGTTAGATTGTTGAACACACAAAGCATTTAATGCTTTTCAAAGACTTTGAAGTCTTTGAGAAGTGACTCCAAATTGCTTAGGAATGTGACAATAATTAGGGGATGGATTAGAATAATTAGTAAGGGTTTAGAAGAATCTAGAAGGAAATTAGAATTGCAAGTGGGTTTGGTGGTTGAGGGAAAATAGTATTTTTATTAAAATAAAATTCATTTATTTCAATAAAGAGGTGCAAGTTACATTTTTAGGAGAATGCAAGTGGGGTGCATTTTAATGATTTAAATAAATATTTTATTTAATTTATTTAAAAGAGGAAAGGGGATTAAATTGAATAAATAGGATTTATTCATTTAATTGATTGTGAATTTTGGTTTAATGAATTAATTAAAATAAATTGAATAATTTATTTAATTAATAGGAGAATGTTTGAAGATTAATTAACTAAATATTAATTTAATTAACTGATGGCTAATGGATTTTTAATAAAATAAATAGAAAATATTCATTTAATTAAAATGGACAGATTTATGTGACTACATTTGCCCCTCTTTGAGACGGTGCAGTTTATTGCGTTGTTTCAAAGAAAGAAAAATAGGTGTGAAGAAATATGCCCCATAAAATGTTAATTTAATGAGTGGTATGCCCCCTCAAGAGATGGGCCGAAAATGTTGAAAAATCAGGCAATCTCTCAAAAAAGAATGAAAATTGGTGGGGTGGTAGAAGAGAAGAATTAGCAATACTAGTGAAAAAAAATAGAAGAAATCGAAGATAAAATGGATAAATGGTAGGCTTTGGAAGTTCACAGGGACCACGGCGGTGAGCCGGGTAAAATTAGGGAAGGGGTGAAAATAGGCTCATTTGCATTCATCTCCTTAGTGATTTCAGAGCTCTGATAGTGACCCTTTTGAAAGAGCAAGCAATAGTCAAGATGTTGGTACCGATAGCAAATCATTAGCTAGAGAAAGTTCATCGATTCCAGCAGCCAGACGACTATGGACCAGCGGTATGTGAATTTGAATTGTTGAATTTCATGCATTTTTGATAGATTTTTTAGCTTGTCCAAGTTGATTCAAAACAATAGTGCTAAAACTGTGTTTTGGCATTGTTGTCAATTTCTTTAGCGCTTTTGTGCCACTATAGCGCTTTTGTATAGTGGTTTTAGCGCTTTTGGTATTTTAGCGTGATTGCATAGTTGATTTAGTGCTATTGGGTTTTTAGTGCTATTGAGCATGGCTTGTAGCGCTTTTGGTTTTATGTGGCACTATTGTATAGTTGTTATAGCGCTATTGTGGGTTTAGTGCTATTGGGTAGTTGGTTTAGCGCGGTTGTCAACATATGAACGATATTGTTTGTAGAGTAGTGCTTTTGTTAGGAAGGTAGATGCCCTAGTGTTTTGAAAAAGAATCTCTTGATTCCAATGATGGATGGATGGAGATGTGGGTTAAGAGTTATTTTGAACCATAGCAGCCCTGTTGAGACTTAGGTCATTAAGATAAATGTATGTTGTAGTCTGGGTGTGCCATGATTGCTTACCTATTGAGACCCAAAGATACTTGATCAAAGTATCTGATGATAGTCTTAGGTTTAAACTTTAAGAAATTTTGAAACAAAACAACTGATGATGATGGTTGATGCACGTTTGTAGGAGGATCTTCGCATCTTATAGGCATCCCACCACACAGGTGTTGTGTGATCATTTGACAAAGGCTGAGGTGGATTGCATTGTAGGGACTGACATGTACGATGTTATTTATATGCCCATAATTCGGATGAATCATGGTTTGATCATGGCATTGGCAGAGTGGTGGCATAGTGAGACATGCATGTTTCACTTAGCAAGGAGGGAAATGACATTTACACTGGAGGATGTATGGCGCATCCTACACATGCCCATTCGAGGAGAGCTGGTGACGTATGACCGAGCTTGGGGGACAGCAGCAGTGCAGAGATTCTTTGATGAGGATGTCTTCATTGATGATGGTTCTCTAGCATGGGAGGATATAGTTGCATTGTATGAGCCATTACCATCTGTGCTATCAGGGATTGTTGGGGGACTGCTATGCCCAGATCGACGATCGCATGGACTAGCCATTGGTTGGGGTCAGGTCATAGAGAAGATGATGACAGAGGGGACCCGCTTTGCATGGGGACTATGCATGCTATCGCACTTATATTGGGATCTACATGAGGTAGTATACTGAGAGGTGAGCTCATTGGGAGTAGGGATCACTCTGCTACATATTTGGGTGTGGGAGCACTTACCTGTTACCTGACCAGTGAGTCTAAGATTCAAAGTGGTGGACCAGCCATATGTATATATTTATGGAGGTATGATGACTCAGCCCCACCTGGGGAAGTTAGAGTGGTGGCAGTGGGCACTAGACGATTTAGATGCAGTGATCTGGAGGCCATACATTGAGTGTGAGCCCTGGGAGGATGATGCAGAGACCTTGGCGTATGTGTTCATGCCATGATACCTCATTGGTAGGACAACCTACAATGTGGAGAGACAGCTTCCTAGGAGAGTATTGAGATAGTTTGGGCGGAGGTAGGGATTGCCTAGTGGATCAGGAGAGTATGCATGGGTGGTCCGAGAGAGGTTCCAATGGGGACCAGTGTTACCTTATGATTAGGCGCTAGCAGAGTTCCGCATGTTACAGGCGAGACCATGGTAGATGAGGCTGAGGGTGGTAGATGCAAGGGTTACAGAGGAGTATACATAGTATATCAATGCACATCTGATTCGTCGAATATCTGATCCAGCAAAGCCTATTCCATCCTTTGAGGAGGAGGGGAGACATAGACGAAGGAGGAGAGGAGGTCGCAAAGTAGTAGGTGGACGAGGGAGAGGGGATGGTGGTGGTGGGGATGGAGGAGGTGGTGATGGAGGAGGAGGAGGATGGGGTGGGGGTTTTGGAGGGGGTGGGGGATTTAGAGGTGGAGGTGGAGGTCGGGGTGGTGGATGATTACAGTGGAGAGGGAGAGGTGGGCAGCCATTGTAGCTATAATAGGGACCTTTGATGTAGGGAGGCATGAGATTAGGTGGTAGGGATGCAGATGAGGGATAGGTACCTATGGAGATAGGGGAGGGAACCACTGGAGAGGGAACCACTGGAGAGGAACATATGGATGCAGGGGAGGGAGCAACGGGTGGTGGAGATCTGCGAGATCATATGATACTAGTTTTGCAGACTCGACTAGAGGATATGGAGGCAGAGGTGGCAGCTAGAGATGTGCAGCTATTTGCATGAGAGTCAGAGCTGATTGTAGTGTTGTGGGAGAGAGATCAAGTCGTGCAGAGGTTAGCAAAGTTGTAGGAGAGAGTTTGGGTTGGAGTAGGAGCACAAGGTCCTACGGGGGAGGTGATGAGGGAGATGCGATGAGCACAAGCGGAGATAGATTATTGGTGGGGGTTATATGAGCAGGTGGTGCCAGCTAGTCAGTGATCATTGAGCTATTCATAGATTTGGTGAGTGAGATTAGAGTGATCTCAGAGGATGCAGAGTAGTGGTGGTGTGATGGGTCCTCCATGGAGAGATAGAGCAGATGGTGCAGGGGGTAGTGCGGGAGCAGGTGGTGATGGTGGTACAGGCAGTGATGGTGGTGCAGCATCTAGTCAGAGTGGCATCTGAGAGAACATTTTGTATGCTTTTACATTGTCATATTAGACTATATCTTGGATGGCTCTTGATAGCCGATATTATGGACTTCATTGTACTCTGATACATGTATGTTTTTTGGCGATATGATATGATATATGAGGAGATCCCATATTTTGTGATGATATGCATGTTTCATGATATGTATGGATTGATGCAAGATGATGATCTTATGATTTATGCATAGATGGATAGTTGTACTTGCTATATGTATGTGTTTTATGAGATGATTTCTATATGCATGTTTTTATGAATGTGATGCTAACATGTGGATGCAAGTGGATGTGCATGATTTATTGATGTAATGCTTTATGTATGTAATGTCATGATGATGATGTATGCTTATGATGATATAGACAGTATCTTGTGCTTCATGTCAATGCGATGATGAGATAATGATATGCAATAATGTTTGATTATATTAAAATGTAATGAATGAATGATTTATGTAAATGTGTCTAGATGGTTTTAAAAGGAATGCAATATGGATAAACAAATGTAAAGTACAAATGTTTATATGATGATTCTTAAATGAATGCATATGTAAAATGTATAAATCAATGTTGAAACAAATGGTTTTGTGTGTTATGATCCAAATGTTGATAATGTATAACTATGTGAAATGATAATGTAATGATAATGCAACTCATGGGTAATGAATAATTGCATCTTAATGCAATTAAAAGGACAATGAATGCATTTTAATGAATCCTAAATGAAATTTTTTTGTAATATGAAATGAATGAGTATAAGAATATACTAGATTAGTAAAAACCTATTTTTGATAGCTAAACACACATAAGGAAACACAAGAGACAAGAGTTAGTCATTAGTGTTAGCAAATTAAAGATTGAAGACTATCCTAAGCAAGCATATCAAGAAAGACACTACTAAACAAATAGAAAGCTTAAGGAATCTACAAAAAGTAACTAAATATTAGCATATGCTCTCTACCATACTGGTAGCTTCTCCTTCCTTGTTCCTCTCCTCTCTAAGTTCCAAATTAGTATAGCTCTCAACATCTTTTTGCACTAAATTAATCTAAAAATGTTATGCAAATGTAATCAAACTAATTAGATGCTATGAAATGAGAATGATTAATTTTAAACCAAAATGACAATGTATTTAGTGATTTATACTAAATACTCTTATCTAAAATTTAGTATAATGTAAATGCATACAAGTTTTCAGGATTATGGCTAAGAATGTTAAATGCTTGAGGATTTGAAAATGAGGAATGTGAGCTCTATTTATAGGTAAAATGGAGCAATAAATGGTTGAGATTGAGTAATCTCAACAAGGGTCAGGATTGAATGGTTTATGATCCATGTGAGGACTTTGAACCCAATCCCAGGATGACAAGTGTCAAGATGAGATGGGTTGAGAGGAGAGGGAAGAAGCATTAAATGCCTGACATGACCTGAGGGTTAACTTGGGGGGTGAGGTTAAGGTTGGGTTGAGTGAATAAATTCATTATCCAAAGAATAATGCTTTTATCCAATGGATAAACTCTTGTGCAAGAGTTAGTGATGATAACCATGGTCAAAGCAATAAATGCTTGAGGAGACACATGGGTTACATGAGGGTTGAGTTAGGGGTCAATTGTTACTACTTACTAAGTTGCCATTAGTCTTATGTTCAAAGTTATTCTAGTCGGTTACTCTACCGAATCATTCAGTCGGTAAGTACAGTGCAGTCGGTTATAGAAGAAACTAGTCTCAGAGCCTAGTGTACACCGAGTAGTCTACTGAGTAACACTCTATGTCTACCAAGCAGCAAGAATGATATACTGAGTGAACACACAATGATTGAAACATGTTACCAGATTCACTGAACCTGGACATATATGGGAAACATGTTACAAAGATCGAGGAACAAGTAACTGTTATCACCTTGGAAATTGCACTTAAAGATTATGTAAGATTTTGAGGTCATCTAACCAATGAAATATTTTGCATGGTTATTCATTTGAGAAATCATGTTTGTAAGATCAAAGCATGAACCAGATCACCGACATAAGAGATCTATTTATACAGCATGAATTCAAGATTAGACATGTGTGTGCATGTGTGTATGAAGCAAGACTTGTACGAAAAAGAAAATGATGGGAAATCATAGAGTGTTATGACTATTACAATTGACAGAGTTACACAGAGGTCACTGAGAAGCTTTTTAGAGAACAGTCAAGGAACAAAGTAAATAGAAGGGTTTACCGAGTTAATATATGGATTACTGAGGTATGCTATAAGCAAGGTAATATCATTCTGAGCACATAGAATCTGCTACAGCATTTCAGATGTGAAGTTGTAGATATTTTGTAAGATTTGATTGTAATATTTTGAGTTGTAAGAGAAACCTCTAACAAGGTAAAAGACTCTAACTAAGTCTATAAATTGTAAAGCCTCTAACTAGGTGCAGTATTTAGAATAAGTGTTGTAAAATCCTTTAGCAAGGTAGATCTAATAGATCTTGATACTCCTAACAGGGTAAGCTATCAGAAATAGCTAAACATGTAGCTCTAACTGAGCAATCTTTATTATTGCAATAGTGAAGTTGTGGGTGTCATCCCCACCATAGTTTTTCTCTCTAACCAAGAGTTTCTGTGTAACCAAAATATATGTGTTATGGAGTGAATCATGTATGATTGTCATTTATTTGTTTTAGCATTATATTATGTTACAGCAATATTCAATTTATGCTTAACAATAAAGTTATTGTTGAAGAAGAGTTTTGAAGTACTGATTCACCCCTCCCCTCTCAGTACATTAGCTTTCCATATTGGGCCTAACAATTAGTATTAGAGCTTGAATCTTGGAAAAGGGTTTAACTACCTAAAGAGAGATCTTATCAATAGAAGGCTACAAACAATCTCAGAGAATTGTGTATCTGCAAGAAGAGTTGGATCATGCTAATCAAGTGATTGCAAACATGCAAAGACAAATGCAAAAATCTTTGAAAGTTAGAAGAAGATTGTCTGATGATTTCCAGGACTCTCAAGAGCTGGTGGAACAAATTGAGACATCATCTGAGAATAGTATGTCTGAAGAGACTGAAGAAATGATTGGAGAACTGAAAGAAAAGAACAAAGCACTGAGTGAACAGCTAAAAGAAATGAAAAGAGAATAGGAACATTTCAGCACACAGATGACTGAAAATCTTGATGCATTGAGGACAGCCGAGGATAAATTAAGAGATCTCGAAAGAGAGAAACAACAACTTGAAGCATTAGTATTTGATAAGAATGATGAAATCACAAGGTTAACTAGAATTCAACAAAATCTGTCTAATCAATTGGGTTATGCACATCATGAAGCAAATCTGAAAGATGATGAGAATCAAGCATTGAAACTTGAAGTATCAAGGTTGACCAATGAACTTGAAATAGAGAAGAAATCCAAGGAAACACTGGAGAAGAGTTATGAAGCATCAAAGATGTTGGATGAGCAACTGAATACAAAAAGACCCAACAAAGTTGTAGGACTCAGTTACAAAGGAAAAGACTCTACCGAGAAAGGAATCCACACTATCGAGAGAGGGGAATCATCTAAGCAAGCTGGAAACAAGAATAACATCAGAGGGAAGAAGCCTATTTGCAACTACTATAGAAATCAAGGTCATACTGCCAACATGTGCCAAATCAGAAAAGGTAAGCAACCGAATGTCACTAAGTCTAATGGTTATTGTTACAATTGCAATAAATATGGTCACACATCTAACCAATGTAGGACAAAGTCTGTTAGCAATTATCAGAAGGAAAAATTCAAAGGGTTTTGTAAAAACTGCAATAGATATGGACATAGTACCAAGAAGTGTTGGTTTAAGAAAAAGAACTACATGTGGTCTACACACTGAGCAAATACTGGAAGCTACCGAACTCACAAAGATTTTAACCGACAATATGCTACAGTACCATGGGATTACAATACAAGGATATGGTGTGAATGTTGTGGAAGATATGGACACATAAGTGCCAACTGCTTTATAAGGTTTGGAATGAACAACCGAAGATCATGGAGAAATCCTGGTATGGCATGTTTTCATTGTCACAAAGTTGGACACTTGGCTAGAGATTGCAGAGATCAACCTAGAGGAGATATTGAAGAAATAAAGGGCAAACTCTAGATGATTTGGAAAAAGAAGGAAATAGTGTCAAATGAAGAAAACACCTTACCTACCGAGTTAGGTGCATCTATTCCAAATTAATCAGTAAAGGTGTGAAGGGATTGCATTCTCTCAAAGTTAGATCTTAATAGTTCCTATTTTAGTATGTACTTAATTCAAAATCTGCATAGCTAAGATGTATTAGTAAGTTTGAAATTCTATCAAAGTGTTTTGGAGCACTATACAGGAAACCTGTCAAGTCGGTAAATACAGGAAGCCTGTCTAGTCGGTAAATGCAAGAAGTGTGTCTACTTGGTTAAAACACAAAAAAGAAAGTAAATCAATTTAGTGGAACCAAGTGCATTTAATGCTTTTGATCTAACCTACACGGAGCCTGATAAGGTATATTATGTACTTAAAGCATTTACGCGGTCATTTTACACTTACCAAGTTTTCAAGAGAGCAGAGCAAAGTGATTCAAAGGCAATCAAACCTCCTCCGAAGCAAAATTCAAGGTATTTACATCAATCTCAACACATTGTTAAGTTGGTTTACCGATCATATCAGTTGAGAGTTTATGTTTCATATTTGCTAAGAGGAAGCGTCTGTCATTTGAAAGTCTCCAAACCCTAAGGATCATTTGTTGGTATTTATCTGAAATCTACAATGGCACCTAAGATCCAAGAGCCCATTGTTTTTAAGAATGTTGAAAAACCCTCACTGAAATACTCTCTTACTCCCAAATTAGCATCTAAACCGGATGATAAAACTGCATTTTCACTCATTCCGGATAGGGTTTTGCTAGTTGAGGATGTCAGATTCTTCACAAAGTGTCGTGTTGAAGAACTAGGTCATGTTGAAATCAAAGACACTTATGATGAATTGTGTACTGATGGTAAATTGGATAGCAAGTATGAGCACATTAAAATCAAGGGATTGACCAAAGCCCTAACCTATCCCTACGTCTTCAAACCCCATTAGGTTAAGTTTGTTTTGAGTAGAGTGCATGATGATTTCATGTGGTTAGAGGAGCAACCATTCAAAATCACCAAGGAAATCATTCATTTGATCACCAGTTACCCTATTTATGATCATGCCCGAGCTCAAAAAATGATATCACAAAAGGAATTGATCACTTTGACTGGAGGGGAATCCAATTGCAGAGGATTGAAACTGAACAATGTAACTGATGCAGAGCTAAAGTTTTCCATTAGAGTAATACGTTATTGTTTCTTCCAATCAGCAAGGGAAAACAGTGTACACTATGCAGCAGTCGACTTAGCATATAAAATTGTGAAAAAGGGAATGAAAATTGATCTTTGTGAAGTATTGCTGAAAAACCTGTTTGAAAATCTGAACACCATAAGGAAGCCGAAGAAAAACAACTCGGCGAACACACTGAAGTTTGGATCACTTTTGGTATGCATGTTTTTCTATTTTGAAAAATTATTTCCAACAGTTAGTAAAGTATTTTGGGAGCTACACCGACCAATCACCCATCAAATCAATGACTTTATCACATGTCTAGGTGATAACTTTAATGATATTATGGATGATTATCTCAGTAAGTTTCAAGAAAAGGTGCATAACAAGTATAGAATTCCACCTCAGCTTGTGGAGAAATACAAGGATGACATATGTTTTGAAGTAGACACCGACTACTGCTATGTGAATGTTGTGGAACCAAGAACTCAATCTTTGCCACCTATGGGCTATGAGATTGATTTTGACATCTCACAACAGCAGATAGATGCTTTTCTTACACTACCAAGGCATGCTACCGAGCTAAGATATAGAACATATGAAGAAGTGAAAGAGAAAGTCAAGATGAGCATTGTAGTACCTAAAGCTACAAGAAAAGCAACAAAAGTGATCAAGGCATTATCAGAGAAATTTGGAGAAGGTTCTTCCTCCACGCTCGTCGAGGACACTCTAGCCATCACCGAGGAGGAATCTGAAGCACAAGAGGCTGCTATTACATTAAGCATTGAGTTGCCTAAAGGGGAAGTTCTAAAGAGGAAGAAACAGGACACATCAAAGGCATCACCAACTCCCTCAGTGAAGCGCCCAAACACAAGATCATCTGCAGTATCACCGAGTAAGAAACCAAAGACTGTTGTTGTTCCTAAGGTAGCAAAAACCTATAAGAAATCTACTTGGAGACTCATTTTGACTAAAGAGTCCAGTGACACAGAATCTGAAGATGCAAGCAAATTTCAAATTGTTAAGAGTATAAAGGAAAATGTACATAGTGTTGATAATTTATGTACTAACTTGAAACAATATGGTGGATTTGGAGGATTTAGATATGTCAAGTATGAATCCAGATCTGATGATGAAAAGAGACAAATAGAAGAATTTTTCATCTGCACACTTTTGAAATTCTGATTGGTCCCATTGGAAGTATCTAACTCTCTTCCAAAAGAACTATATGCACATATTGATAATAGGTGGCAATATGCCCCTGGACTCGGAAAAATAGATCAGAGAAAGAAGTCTGGTGCATCTCTTTCCTAACATGTTGGTAGATGAGATCAAGGAACATCTGAAAAACTACCAGACACAATTCTTAGTCAAGCAAAAGGCCTTGAAACTGATGAATGGCCTATATATTGAAGTGGAGAAGGAAACAAAAGAACAATGGCAGGAAATCTTTCGACTTAAGAATGTTGGTGAGCAAGTTGAAGTTGAAATAGTAGATGTCACCAAACAAGATCCTGATAACACTGAACAAGACCCTACTGACACTATACAAATTGATGAAGATATCATGGACACTGAGGCACCTGAACAAGAAATGATAGAAGGCAATGCATATGCAAAACTGGTATCCAGTGAGTCATTTTTGGAACAAGTTCAGCCCTATCCTCTGGTCACTCAGTCTGTTGCAACCGAGGCCCCTCAAGATACTAAACAAAGTGCAGAGGATCACAAGTCTACAAAAGGAGAAGCCACTCCTCAGGTCACCAGGGAACAGACCTCTCAGGATCCTTCTAACACTGAAAATGTTACAACTGAGACCCTGAGCACTGAACCATCGAAGGACTCAGCAAAAGCTAAAGAAACCACCAAAAGTGTTGCCTCCATTGAGAAACCTATCGAGGATCCTCAAGCCTACCAAGCTATTGTATTGGTTCAATCAGCAAAATCTAAAGAAAAGAAAATGAAAAAGCATAGTTTCAAGGTAGATTTATCGAAACCAATAGTGTTGCCAAATGTAGACATATCAAAATTAAAAGGGCAAGCACTCATTGAATTTGGTGAACTATGCAAAGAAAAGGCCGAACAAGAAAAACAAATGGCCATACAAAAGAAAAATTAAGTACTTCACAAAAAGTGAAGACACTATTAACAGATATGCTACCCGCAGCTACAGTGTCAACAGATGCAACCATCCATATTCAATTGGATGAACTCCTCAATCAAATAGAGACATCTGGAGTCAATGCATTTGAATATTTGAGCAAGTTAAAGGACAAAGAGCTCACTGCCAAAATGATTGAAGAGGTACAGAAATCCATTGTTGTTGGCAAAGTAAAACTTGTCAAATTTATTGCTGAGTTGTCCCCTCAACTCAAGCACATTATTTATTTATTTCAGAAACTCTATACATTCTCTTTATTCATTAAAGATATCAAAAATAAAATAGAAGCAATTGAGAAAGAGATCACCGATCTCTCAAATAAGTTGACCACTGAGCCCAATTCTGTTCAAAAATTTTATACAAAGTTACAAAAGCTCATGGCTCAACAATTGGAACTCAGGAATGAAGAGCACAAAATAAGGATGGACATTATGACTCTTCAAACCTTATTCATTCCACACTTGTCCTCCATCTAAGAATAGATAAACCGGGCCACATATTTATCTACTACACAAGAGGGAAGCACATTAGATGGTTTAATTTCCCTATTAGCTGATATTCAAGCACAAAATTCTTTAATGGACAGTGTAAAGGATGCCCTCTCTGTCGCACTCACCGAAGCAAAGACAAAGTATGAATCCATTTTTGACCAGTTGCCTCCACCATATGGTAATTAAGTTTTGATGTTTGTCAAAAAGGGGGAGTATAGTATTATAGTATATAGGGGGAGTGTAGTATATAGTGTAGTATACCGAGCAGAGTATCCAAATGCACAGTTGAATTTGACAGGGGAGTAGTGAACAGAGCAGTAATCAAAAAGCAAAGAATAAGAGCAGCACATAGAACATTGAGCATGCAAAATCAGAGTTATGTACAGTATATTGATAAGGGCAGTATATCTAAATATACCATTTGTCAAATTTTGTGAGTATATAGATTTTTGAGTTATAACTTTGAAAGTAGTTTTGTCAAACATCTCAACTAATGTCAAAAGGGGAGATTGTTACTACTTACTAAGTTGCCATTAGTCTTATGTTCAAAGTTATTCTAGTCGGTTACTCTACCAAATCATTCAGTCGGTAAGCACAGTGCAGTCGGTTATAGAAGAAACTAGTCTCAGAGCCTAGTGTACACCGAGTAGTCTACTGAGTAACACTATGACTATTGAGAAGAAAGAATGATATACCGAGTGAACACACACTAAGTGAAATGTGTTACTAGATTCACTAAACCTGGACATATATGGGAAACGTGTTACAAAGATCAAGGAACAAGTAACCGTTATCACATTGGAAATTGCACTTAAAGATTATGTAAGATTTTGAGGTCATCTAACCAATGAAATATTTTGCATGGTTATTCATTTGAGAAATCATGTTTGTAAGATTGAAGCATGAACCAGATTACCGACATAAGAGATCTATTTATACAGCATGAATTCAAGATTAAACATGTGTGTGGATGTGTGTATGAAGCAAGACTTGTACGAAAAAGAAAATGATGGGAAATCACAGAGTGTTATGACTGTTACAATTGATAGAGTTACACAGAGGTCACTGAGAAGGTTTTCAAAGAATAGTCAAGGAACAAAGTAAACAGAAGGGTTTACCGAGTTAATATATGGATTACCGAGGTATGCTATAAGCAAGGTAATATCATTTTGAGCACATAGAATCTGCTATAGCATTTCAAATGTAAAGTTGCAGATATTTTGTAAGATTTAATTGTAATATTTTGAGTTGTAAGAGAAACCTCTAACAGGGTAAAAGACTCTAACTAAGTCTATAAATTGTAAAGCCTCTAACCAGGTGCAGCATTTAGAATAAGTGTTGTAAAATCCTTTAGCAAGCTAGATCTAACAGATCTTGATACTCTTAACTGGGTAAGCTATCAAAAATAGCTAAACATGTAGCTCTAACCGAGCAATCTTTATTATTGCAGTAGTGAAGTTGTGGGTGTCATCCCCACCGCAGTTTTTCTCTCTAACCAAGAGTTTATGCGTAACCAAAATATATGTGTTATGGAGTGAATCATGTATGATTGTCATTTATTTGTTTTAGCATTATATTATGTTACAACAATATTCAGTTTATGCTTAACAATAAAGTTATTGTTGAAGAAGAGTTTTGAAGTACTGATTCACACCTCCCATCTCAGTACATTAGCTTTCCATATTGGGCCTAACATAATACTTTTATCCAATGGATAAACTCTCATGCAAGAGTTAGTGATGATAACCATGGTCAAAGCAATAAATGCTTGAGGAGACACATGGGTTGCATGAGGGTTGAGTTAAGGGTCAAAGTCCCTAACCATGGGTGCAAGTGGATTTAACCATAAATGGTCATGTAAGAGCCATTAGTGGTTTGGAAGACTTTAGAGGTTAAATTGTTGAACCCACAAAGCAATTAATGCTTTTCAAAGACTTTGGAGTCTTTGAGAAGTGACTCCAAGTTGCTTTGGAATGTGACAATATTTAGGGGATGGATTAGGCTAATTAGGAAGGGGTTAGAAGAACCTAGAAGGGATTAGAAAGGCTTTCATCAAAAGAAGGAAATTATTCTATCTTAATAGACAAATCTTTGTCTCTCATAGAACCTTCTTACGTCACATGCGTCTCTATCTTCAAGGGAATTCAATGTTAGATAGAAGATATGGAGGACCTATGGAAGAAGAGGAAAATAGAGTATCCATTGTCATTACTATGTATGAATGATATGTATCTATTATGAATGTATGGATGGATGGAATGCAATGGAATGCAATATATACAGATGAGATGAAATGACGATCCATAGTGCTTTTATTTTTCATCATTGAACATGGTAATATCAATCTTGTATGAGGCAGTAGGAACCAAGGATGGAACATTGTACCTGCAAACAAACAACATAAATAAAGAATAAAGAATATGGACCCTCCATAATGGTTCATGCTTATATGGTCGAGGTATATGCTATAGTTAGCAAGCCATAGTGATCGATGACTATATTTTGCATATGATCACGTAGCTTAGTGAACTTCCCACGTAGACACCATTAGTACATGCCCCACAACTTCATTGAAATAATTCGTAGAAGACATGCAAACAATGCTTTAGGAACCATCTCGGCCACTCTAATCACTTGTGGATATCCTGGAGTAGCGTAAGAACCTGATATATATAAATGAATGACTAACCTACAAATCAACCAAGTATCTGATAGCTTAAATAGAATTTTCTTGTCAAAGAAAATGTCATCTTGTCTTTGTTTTGGTAAGGAAGGATGCATCCTTGTTGAGACAGTTTGCGTTGATTGTTGATGGGTTGGTTGATTTGGATAAGTGATCATTGTTTGAGTATTTCACAATGTTTGTTTGGTATCTTCTTGGATGTGTATGTACAAGGGATTTTATATACGTTGCCATGTTTTGGATTTATTTTTTATGTTTTATGATGTTTTTTGGATTTTGTGAGACAGTTTTGAATGTTTTTGTATTTTGTGAGACAATTTTGAATGTTTTTGTATTTTGTGAGACAATTTTGAATGTTTTTGGTATTTTGTGAGACAGTTTTGAATGTTTTTGTATTCTATGAGACAGTTTTGAATGTTTTTGGTATTTTGTGAGACGGTTTTGAATGAAGAACTCAATGAATTGTAAGTAATGTAGAATACACTTCCATCAAATAGATTAAGGGCATTGCCCCCAGTTTAGACATGACTATGAAAAAGCGAGATGCAAGACGCATGAAGTACTATCGTTGATTGCAGATCAATAACAAGCCATGGTTTGGATGGATGGATGTATGGATGCAATGAATGTGATCGCAACAAGATTGAAAGACAATGGAGCCATAGCCTTTACGAGTGGTGCCTATTTGCCAAGTTTTTACCATCGCACTTACCCAAGGTGCCACCAGAGTGGTTGTTCACCATTTGGATGCATGATTTTTCTTTACTATTTTGATGTTTTTGTATTTTCTTCAGAACATTTATCTAAATGTTTTTGGTATTTTTCTGACATGTATGGGAGCCTGATGCTCTGTACAGCTTAGGTATAAAACCGTTTCAGGTGCATGTTGTTGATCGGATCTACTAGCGGTTCTCCTTCTAAAGTAGCCAACTGATATGCTTCGGACCCAAATACAATAGTGATAACATATGGACCCAGCTAGTTTGATTCAAACTTTCCTTGATGTTCTCTATTTGGCTGGTTATGAGGGTTCTCTCGAAGAACAAGATCACCTACCTCAAATGTACAAGGTCTAACTCGATGTTTATAGCTTCTGCTCATGCGTTGTTAATAGGCTTTGAGGTGATTGTATGTAGCTTGTCATTTCTCATCAAGTAGCTCTAAATCTTGGAGACATGATACCCTATATGCTTCGTCATCTATGAGATGATGTAAGGAAACCCGTAGAGATGGTATCTCAACTTCAATAGGAAGGATAGCTTCTGTGCCATAGATCAGTGAGTAGGGAGTTGCACCTGTAGGGGTTTGAATGCTAGTTCGATATGCCCATAGTGCTAGATTCAATTGAACATGCCAATCATGACCAATATCATTGACTATCTTCTTGAGGATTCTCAATATGTTTTTGTTTGATGCTTCGGCCTAACCATTTCCTTGTGGGTAATAGGGAGTGGAAAAGCGGTGTTGGATGTGAACTTTCTCACAAAGCTCACGGACATCCTGATTCTTGAAAGGAAGATCGTTATCTGTGATGATGGACATGGGTACACCATACCGATAGATGATGTAATTGAGGATGAATGAGGTGATCTTCTTGTCGGTGACTTGGGTAAGTGGAACAACTTGGATCCACTTTGTGAAGTATTCGGTGGCTGTAATAATGAATTTGTGGCCGTTTGATGAAGATGGATGGATTTTACCCACAAGGTCCAGTCCACATTGATAAAAAGGCCATGGTGTTGTGATTGCTTGCAATTCCTATGCCAATGCATGTATCAGGTCTCCATGAACTTGGCACTTCTTGCATTTTTTGACAAAGTAGTAGGAGTCTTTTTCCATGGATGACCAATAGTATCCAACGTGTATGACCTTCTTAGCTAGTGAAGGACTGCTTGCATGACTTCCACAAATTCCTTCATGTACCTCTTCCAAGGCTTTTGTTATCTCATCCTATTCCAAACATCAAAGGAGAGTACCATCAAGACTACATCAGTATAGGGTTTCAGCAATAATGGTATATCGAGCGGTTTGGCGAATGAAGGTTTTACGTTGGTTATTCGATTGGTTAGGAGGAAGTGTGTGATCATGTAGGTTGGTGTATAACTCACAATACCATGGGGATTTGGACCCAACAAGGTGACATATCATCTTGAATTCGGGGATATCAGAAGCAAGAATCCAAAGTTGTTCTACCAAGAACTCATAGCATGTTGAATTCTATGGGAGATCTAGGAGAGATGCAATGGTAGCCATAGCATCAGTGGCTCGATTATAATCTCTAGGTATCTTCTCAAAGGTGATAGTAGTAAATGATGCTTTTAAACTGTCCACCATTTGCTTGTATGGCATGAGTTTTTCATCTTTAGTCTGATATTCATTTGTGACTTGTCGGATGACCAATTGGGAGTCACCATATATCTGTAACTCTTTCAGTTTCCATTGTATGGCTAGCCCGAGTCCTGTGATCAAGGCCTCATATTCTGCTATGTTGTTCATGTATGGAAATGTGAGCCTATAATACTTCAAGATGCTGTCACCTTGAGGTGTGATAAACAGAATGCCTGTCCCCGAGCCATGCCTAGTGTATGAACCATCAAAGTATAGTTTCCATGGCTGTGTTGTTGTGATCATGAAGATCTTTTCATCTAGAAAATTAGAAATGAGAGGATGATTGCCTATGCGGGGTGCATCAGCCAACTAATCTGCAATAACTTGCCCTTCGATAGCCTTATGGTCCACATACTTGATGTCAAATTCACTTAGAATCATCACCCATTTGGCCAAGCAGCCAGTCAAGGCTACTTTGTTGAGTAAGTACTTTAGTGGATTGATCTTTGCAATGAGTTGTACTTTATGTGTTAACAGATAGTGCCTCAGTTTAGTGGCTGCCAAGATTACTGATAGGCAAGCTCGCTCAATAGGTGTGTAATTGAGTTCTTAGCCAACCAGTGTGCAAGAGATGTAGTATATAGCACACTCTTTTCCTTCTGCATTGTGTTGAGCCAGTAGCACTCCCAATGTTGTATTTGTTGCTGAGATATAGAGTAATAAAGGTTTACTCAGATCCAGTGGGATCAATAATGGTGTATTCATGAGATAGTCTTTAAGCATATGGAATGCTTGTTGGCATTTGGTATCCCATTCAAAGCGGATGTTCTTGTGTAATAGGTGTGTAAAAAGGTGACACTTATCTACTAGTTGTGCAATGAACCTTCGGATGGATTGTAGTCACCCTTGTAATGTCCTTAGTTGACTGATGTTCTTGGGAGGTGGCATGTCCATGATTTCTTTGACCTTTACAGGATTGACCTCAATACCTTTGCTTGAGACAATGTATCCTAGAAGCTTCCCTGATGTTACTCTAAAGACACATTTCTTTGGGTTGAGTCGAACATGATATTGTTCTGGTCTGTCAAATATTTTCTCTAATACTTCCAGATTACCTTCTCTTGTGAGTGATTTTGCCAATAAGTCATCAACATAATCTTCCATTATGGTATGTATCACATCATGAAAGATGGTGGTCATTGCTCATTGATAGGTCGCTCCTGCATTCTTTAGACCAAAAGGCATTACATTCCAGCAGTATGTTCCCCATGGACATGTGAAGGTTGTCTTATGTTGATCCTCTGGTGCAATCTTTATCTAGTTGTACCCAAAAAATCCATCCATGAGTGAAAGCATGGCATGTCCTGCTGTTAGGTCCACTATTATGTTGATGTTTGGTAGGGGAAAGTCATCTTTAGGACATGCCTTGTTCAGATCTTTGAAGTCAGTACAAAAATAGATGCCCCATTTGGTTTGCCAATAGGCACAATGTTGGAGATCCAATCTGCATAATCAATTGGTCGAATGAAACCAACATCCAGGAGTTTCTTAAGTTCTTCTTTGACTAGTACTACAATCTAGGGATGCATCTTGCAAAGCTTCTACTTGACAGGCTTGGCTACTTCTACTATAGTGAGGTGATGCATGACTAAATCAAGATCAAGACCAGGCATGTCTGCATATGACAATGCAAAGTTGATCTGACGCTTTTGGAAGAATTCGACAAACCTAGGTTCTTCCTCTCGAGTTAAAAGAGATGCTAGATGTATGTGGTGAGGAGTTTTTGGATTCCCCACGTTGTATTCTTTTGTTTCCTCGATGAGAATCATTGATCATTCCTGTTGTGTACTAGAGGGGAGAATGTCAAACCTTCCATCCTTAGGCACCTCAGAGAGCTTTTCACCATTGGATACGCTCTTTCTTTTTACTTTTGTGGGATAAAACAGTGCCACAATGTGGTTTTCACTGGAAGATCCATGTTTTATTGTTATATTTTTATAGCTAAAAGGTTTGGCATCCACCCCAAAGTATGTTGTGCTATTAAGTTCAATGGTGAATCCAAATTTGTGATCCCTGCTTGGTATGTTATCCCATAATTCCAAAAATTCAATGATCGCCTCATCGTTTTGGAAATGGTCAAGGCATGGGGGATTAGATTGGTTCCATTCGATGAGTTCAAGATGGATAATAGGCATTACCTCATCGACTAGGTTGAGTTCATTAGATGTGTCAGTGAGGGTTAAGATGTTGTGGTGAAGGTCATTGACGGTACTCTCCCTGTTTGAATCAAGTGTAGGATGTGACGTAGGGTCTTTGGAAGATGTTTCCAATTCAGGAACCCAAGAGGTTTTAATCTGTGCTTCTCCATAAACAGGGATTTCTTTATGAGGTGGAGGAGGTGATGCATCTTCCTCATCTAAAGTATTTAGATGTACTGAATCAAATTCCCACTCATGTGAGTCGGTCTCTGAGTTTCTTTCCAGTATCCAATTACTATACCATACCAGTATATCCTTTGAGTTAAACACTGCAGGTGTGATCGGTTGATGTACCATTGTAGATGAAATGATCGGTGTTGCAGGAAGGATTATGGGGATCAGTGAATCCGATACGGGGAGCATCGGTATTGTTGAATCTATTGCTTTTGCTGGAATCGCCAGTGTTCTTGATACTGCTGGGGGTTCTTATACTAATACTAGTGCTATTGATGTGGTTGCTGCTGCTGATGGGGTTGCTGGTTTGATTGGTGGGATGATTGGTGTTGTGGATGTTATTGCTGGGATTTTTAGCCTTAGTGGGGTAGTTGCTATGGTGTGCAGTGTTGCTGATATAATCAAAGGTGGCCTCTTTATGTTTGTAGTAGGCTGATATAGAGGTTTGTTGGGTTTCCCTTTGAATTTGAGCTTAGGAAGAATCTCCTTTTGAAAGCCTAATCCAGTGTTATCTTTAGGCTTTAATTTCGGCTGCAGTGGCTCATGTCATCCTTGCTTGCAAGGTCCTAAAGCACTCTGACCATCATAACCCATTATTTGCATAATGAGAAGGCCTTTTCCATATTGATCTGTGGGAAGCTTAGCTTGTGGGATTTTTGTGGTGATAGGATCTTTATAGATCCATTCTACTAAGTCCTCATCTCTGGTCTCTTCTTCTTGACTCTTTCCAAGGATGAAAGGCATCAAAGTACATGTTGGCTTGACCAGTGGTGTTTGAAGTAACCGTTGAGGTTTACCATGAGTTCTAGGAGAAGTAGGCATTTATCCAACACAAAAGAGTTGGCTTAGATTGTACTCCCCAGGACCTCCCTCTACTATTTTCATCTTGAGCTTCTCTTTCTTGGGTATAGTGGTGTTTGAACTGGAAAGAGAGGCTGGACTAATGTATGAGGTGGATGAGATAGCTTCTCTATTGTTGGGAACGGTAATCTTTGGTTGATGATTTATATTGTGACAATATGCAAAAGGATTTGCATCACCCAGGATTATAATTTCTACACCGTTATGAGGGAACTTTAGACATTGGTGGTAGGTGGATGCAACATCTTGCATGGTGTGTAACCAAGGTCTTCCTAACAAAAAATTATATGATAGAGGAAGGTCCAAAACTTTACATATGATGTGCTTCACTACTGGGCCCACTCGGATTGGTAACACAACTGGTCCTTTGGATGAACGCTTTGCATCATCATTGGCTTTTATAGTTATCTTTTTGTAGGGATCCACTGATTCAATTTCATATCCCAATGCTCTGACCAATTATAATCTACTGATATTAAGGCCTACTCCATTTTCGATCAAGACTCACTTGATTATGTGTTGGTTGATAAATCCTTCAATGTGGAGTGAGGC
Source organism: Cryptomeria japonica (assembly GCF_030272615.1). Taxonomy (NCBI): domain Eukaryota; kingdom Viridiplantae; phylum Streptophyta; class Pinopsida; order Cupressales; family Cupressaceae; genus Cryptomeria; species Cryptomeria japonica. The sequence goes on along the minus strand of NC_081412.1, from coordinate 588,321,331 downwards.
GTTATGAGGTTGCTGGAAGGATGTATTGTCACTTTCAGAGAAAGTGAAACATGGTGATACCTTAGATTTCCAACCATAGCTTGGAATTGCTCTGTATTTAGATTTGTAGGGACCGACGCCTCTTGGAAAGCTTGATCCAAGATTGTTTTATGAGATGGGGATAGGTGCAAAAGCTCTAAGATGGATATAAGTGCGGGCGTCTTATCTAGTTGTTCCACAAGGTTATACTGCTTTGAGATGGAAGGTGTACCTTGTGGAATTGCTTTAATAGTGATCTTGCCATGACGTATAACAACATTGCAGTTAGAGCTTGGATTTTTTATGGTAATGGTTGCAATTTGTTCACTGGCATCATATAGGTGATTCATAGTGTAATTATAGGCGGCTTGCGTATAATCAATGGTATCTGTGTTTCGCCATGAAGTGGAAGGACCCCTTGATCTTGTGATGGAAGTGGATTTTTAAACATAAGATGATCATTATTTGTAGTTTTTGGGTCATGTCCTTCAATTTTAATCTCACCTCGGTCAATTAGATCATGAACAACATCTTTCAATCTGTGACAATTGCTTGCTTTATGCCCTTTCCCTTGATGGAATTCACAATGTTCATTGTCCCTCCACCATGAAGGTTTGACTTGTGGTTCGTAATTTGATGTCTTTGGTAAGGTCACCAGATTTGAAGAAACCAATTGACATAATAGTGTTTCAATAGGTTCACCTAATGGAGTGTATGTTCGTTTTAGTTTATAATTTTGCTGGCATTGTCTGGGTTCCTCTTGAGGTATATTGCATCCTTGATTTGGGGGAACAACCATGTTGTTCTTAGGTGGGGGATTTTGCCCAACAAATCGGACTATAGGTTGTGTACTTTTGATAGTCCTTGCATCGACAACCCCGTCATTGACAATGTTTTTGTTTTTATTCCAGAAGTTAGGTTTATCACTATTGAAGCGCGGGTGAGGGTCATCCTTCAGTTCATTGTATATCTTGATAAGCCCCTTTTTGATGAGGGCTCATTCACATTTTAAACCCTTGGTGATCATGTCATTAAAGGATTTTGTGCCTTTCATGTCTAGGTGGAATTTCATTTCTTCGTTTAAGTTGGAAATAAATATTTCCACCAGTTCTTGTTTAGGTAACTAAAGAGAACGTCTGCTAGACATTTGATGCCATCATTCCAGAAAAACTAAAAAATAGCTCTCCTAGTTTTTGTTTAGTGTTATAGATCAGCCATGGTGATATCACATTCAATGTTGTGTGAGTAATGTGCCAGGAACTTCTGGACTAGTTCTTCGAAGGTCCTAATGCTACTTGGTAGTCGGGAAAACCATTATGTGGTTGTTCCTCCCAAACTTTGGGGAAAAAGTCGCATTAGGTATGTGTCCTCGTATGCCACTTCTAGGCAAGTTGGATGGAATTCTCTAACATGATCGCTAGGATCTCCTTTTCCTTAGTACTTTTCAAACTTAGGTGTTTCAAACCCTCATGGAAAAGATGGCATATGTATATTCCTATCAAAGGGATAGGGACAAATATCATTAAGTGAAAACCGATTAGTTTTCACACAACTATGAAGCTGTTGGGCGAGATTTTTGACTTGTTGCCACAACATGTCTATGTCATTTGGAGGAGGAGGAGGTGGGGGATTTCCTTGATGAAGGTTTATCTGATGTGATCGTGACCTCTTTCATCCTCATTACGACTTTGGTGTTCTGATGCTTGCCTTAGTTGTGAAACATCAAAATCAGAGGGTAGTTTGGCTCCCTCTTGAGCAAGTCTTAAAAAGTGAGCATCAGCATTGCTCCTGAGTATTTCATCAAAAAGTCAATTAAAGAGAGGGTTGTGTTGTGCCCTTTGTATTTCCACAAGAGTAGGAGTACTTAGATTTTCATCATTTAGGTTTCCTCCAAGAGCTTCTTGGAATTCATTGATATTTTCCTCCTCTTCTTCCTCAATTTCCATTTGTCTAGTTCTAGATCTGGTTTGAGCCATTTTGTTTACAAGTTGTTGTTGAAGTTTGGTGAAAAATGATGATGAGTTGTCGATGAAATGAGAGATTTATGTTTGGTGGAGTGTTTTGCATATGGATCTCTAGCACTAAAAGGTATATGTGACCAAAGTCCTTTCTTGAATTGATTGTTGTGTTTGATTGACAATATTTGATGTGATAAGGTTTAGAGAGATCTGAGATGTGTTACAAACTCAACTACCTAGTAATAAGAGGATTCAATCATAAACTAGTTTTAACCTACATAGAAAATGCCTCTTAGGATGAGTTTATACTAGACGTTGAGACACTCTAAAAAGTGATGTATTGTGTTTGATTCAAGCAATATCGAAAGAGAACTTAGGACAAAAAACCTCTTTATGTTTTGAGAGTTGGAGTGGATTGATGATGTGTGAATGTGATAGTGGATGAAATGTTAACTTCAATAGAAACTTTGTGTTACAAAAGGAACAAACTCTTCCTCTTCTTGTTCAAGGGTTGGTGGTTCTTCCCTAGCTAAGTTATATGTGATACAAATGTCTGGAAAGAAAGCAGGATTGATCTTGCCTCCCTTGTTTTTGTGATAACTCAAAGCTCGATATTGAGTAAAAACTCTACGGTTTAATGACTTGATCAAACTCGTTTGATTTTCCTTGAAGGTATAGACGCATGTGATGTGAGAAGGTTCTATGAGAGACAAAGATTTGTCTATTAAGATAGAAGAATTTTCTCCTTTTGATAAAAGCCTTTGAGCTCAATGGTATTTTCTTCAAGTTGATATGTTGATGAAGATTCTTCTTTCTTAAGATGTGAAGAATGGTCATATAGTTTGATGCTTTTGTTGTTGCTCTTTGTTTTTGATCTTTTGTTGGTATTTTTGAAAATGTTTTGTGTTGGATGAGTACTTTTTTTGGATTTTTTTTATTTTTCTTTCACAAGAAAACAAAGCACGCACACAAACACAAGAATGTTTCCTCAAATAGGCACAAATAGGTGTTGGTCTAGATCAACCCAATCCTTGGACTTTTATGACCCTTTCCTTCAAATGTATTTTAGGTGTTTCCAAAGCCTGAAGTTGGCTCAATTTGTATTGGTCTGACACAAAAATGAAGACACTTCAAACACACTTTATCCCTAAGGTCAAATGGCCATTTGCAATAATTTCAGCCCACATCTTGATATTTCTTCAACTTTGGTACTACATACCTTATGAATCCCGTCGTGGTAGGTAAGGATGTGATATACTAAGTCTTGCACGAGCATAAAAAATAGATGATCCCTATGATGGGGGAGTCACCACTTTTATCAGGCTACAAGTAACCTTTCAAAAAGCTATGTTTCTACTCAAGGAAATATGTATGGTGAGTATCTTGGGAGCAAAACCTTCTATGCTCTTGCACTGAACTTCTCAAAAATATCCTCAATCAATAGAACAGGTGGGCTACTACATAAAGGTGTTTAGTAATTTTTTATGTCCTTGGACATAAGTTTATTATGCAGTGACTCACTTAAGAGCCTTGTAACTTGTGGTGGGGCCCATTTGTCCTTTCGGCAAGTTACACTGTAGGAATAGTTATACCCAAGGCTACAGCTTTCGCTCACACCTGATTTCTATAGTGGCTCAAAGGATTTACCACGCGAGGTCATTCCCAAGAGTGATGTGTCTCTTGGCAGGCTTCTCTTAAAAAGATAAAATTTGGGTGTTACTAACACTTTTCTCTTGCACCTAGGACCATGAAAGCCAAGGGAGAGGATAGTGTGTGTTAGAAGTAGGACCACTCAACAAACTCTTTTGCACAAGTGTGCCAAACACAAAAGACACTTGTTCTTTTTAACTTATCATTGCAATGGTGATTTAACTATTTGGAGATGTTGCTCCAATAGCCATGGTGCTCTTTTTATCCTTCAAAGGCAATATGTTGAGTAAACTAGGAAAAATGAAATCCTAGTCGACTTAATGAAAAACATGTTTGCTTGAAGTAAATCGCTTTGAAAAATGAGACAGATTGATTGTTCTTTTTATTTGTCCAAAAACCAAGTGTGGATTGTGATTTTTAACTTGAATTGATGCAAGGAAATCAAAATTTGTTTGGTTGAGTTTTATGCACCAAAATCAAGTGTTCAAGTTGCCTATCTTGCATGAAAAACAAATTTTATTTGTGAGTTTAAAGCACCAAATGAAAATTTTGATTTTTAAGCACCAAATGAAGTGTTTGAGTTTGTTTTAACTTGCAATAAAATCAAGAAAAGGGAATTTTAAGCAATAAAAAGGGTTAGTTCAAACCTGCACAAGAAACGAAAAGTCTATAAAATTCGAACACATGGTGGGCTTCCACAAGCCTAAGAAAAATTAATTTATCAGTTACAAGGCATTTTTTACAATGCTCTATTACAATAGTGCTACTCTGTGTGAAAACAGAAGCACTACTTAACACAAAAGTGTGACGATAATTACAAAAGCACTAAAAGAGTTTATTTATACCAAAAGTCAACAATGCTAAAATAGGGACAAAAGTGCTACTTAGTAGTCAAAAACACTATACTAGGGACAAAAGTGCTACTTAGTAGTCAAAAGCACTATACTAGGGACAATAGCACTAAAAGACCAAATTTTGATAGCGCTAAAGCGTGAACAAAAGCGCCAAAGCGCAACCTGTGTGTCAATTAAAACAGTCAAACAAGTTAGTTTTTTTTTCAAAGAGTTGCTCCTTGATTCACGTCGGGTTCACCAAATGATGCTCTGCAAAATGGGATGGTTAGAGAAAAACCTATGGTGCTATAACATAAGAGAAATATCAAGAAACAAAGAGAGTTGTTAGTGTTAATCAATCAAATATTTGTCTAAGCAAGCATACCAAGAGAGACACTAAAAACATAATGAAGCATTTAACTATGAAAATAAATGCAAGAAGACATCTCCAAATGCCTTCCACCATGCTTGTAGCTCCTCCTCCCTTGTTCCTCTCCTCTTGAAGATCCAAATTAGTGTAGCTCTCAGTAGATTTTTGCACTATAGATGCCTTATGGAGGTTCAAGATAAAAGATGATTAACTAAATGCTATGCAAATGTGAACAAAAGTTAAAATAAGAGATTATCTAATTAGCTAGTGTTGATTTTAAACCAAAAGAGTGAATATGATTGATTTATACTAAATGCTCTCTAAAAATGACTATAATGTAAATGCATACAAGTTTTCAGGATTATGGCTAAGAATGCTAAATGCTTGAGGACTTGAAAATGAGGAATGTGAGCTCTATTTATAGGTAAAATGGAGCAATGGATGGTTGAGATTGAGTAATTTCAACAAGGGTCAGGATTAAATGGTATTCAATCCATGTGAGGAATTTCAACCCAATCCCAGGATGACAAGTGTCAACATGAGATGGGTTGAGAGGAGAGGGAAGAAGCATTAAATGCTTGACATGACCTGAGGGTTACTCTAGGGGGTAAGGTTAAGGTTGGGTTGAGTGAATAAATTCATTATCCAAAGAATAATGCTTTTATCCAATGGATAAACTCTTGTGCAAGATTTAGTGAGGATAACCATGTTCAAAGCAATAAATGCTTGAGGAAACACATGGGTTACATGAGGGTTGAGTTAGGGGTCAAAGTCCCTAACCATGGGTGCAAGTGGATTTAACCATAAATGGTCATATAAGAGCCATTAGTGGTTTGGAAGACTTTAGAGGTTAGATTGTTGAACACACAAAGCATTTAATGCTTTTCAAAGACTTTGAAGTCTTTGAGAAGTGACTCCAAGTTGCTTAGGAATGTGACAATAATTAGGGGATGGATTAGAATAATTAGGAATTGTTTGGAAGAATCTAGAAGGGGATTAGAATTGCAAGTGGGTTTGGTGGTTGAGGGAAAATAGGATTTTTATTAAAATAAAATTCATTTATTTCAATAAATAGGTGCAAGTTACATTTTTAGGAGAATGCAAGTGGGGGGGATTTTAATGATTTAAATAAATGTTTTATTTAATTTATTTAAAAGAGTAAAGGGGATTAAATTGAATAAATAGGATTTATTCATTTAATTGATTGTGAATTTTGGTGTAATGAAATAATTAAAATAAAATTGAATAATTTATTTACTTAATAGGATAATGTTTGAAGATTAATTAATTAAATATTAATTTAATTAATTGATGGCTAGTGGATTTTTAATCAAATAAATAGCAAATATTCATTTAATTAAAATGGACAGATTCATGTGACTACAAAATCTAATTTGGAAAAAGAAATATCTTTATGTGCAACCTACTGAGGAAGAATATGTGGACAACTTTGTTGTTGTTGAAGGCTCAACTGTCTGGAATGCAATGCAAACGGCTAAAAGCTGGGCTACTGGAGGGCGGATGTGAAAATTGGGGAATGGAAGAAGTATTAGATTTTGGGAAGATAGATGGTTGTTGGATAAACCTCTAGATAATATCTGTATCCTTAAGGATTGGAAAGAGTGGTTCAAAAATAGGTATGGTGGATCTGTTAGAGACTATTGGAGAAACAGGAATTGGATTGAGTTCAACTAGCAATGTCCAAAATTAAAGTTTCTTGAGATTTTGTTGTCTTCTAAATTTTTAGGGACAATGAGGAGGATAGCTTGATTTAGAGGGGGACTTCAAATGGGAATTACTCTGTGTCATCAGCGGTGGCTATTCACAATAAGACTCTAGAAGAGACTCCTTTGTGGGCTAAAGTGTGGATAAAAAATTTAATACCCAAAATTAATATCTTCTTTTGGATTTTTATCCAAAACAAGGTGTTAATGCTTGACAACCTCCAAAAGTGTGGATTTGTGTTTCCTAACAGGTGTTCTCTTTGTTACATGGAAGAGGAGTCTGCTTGTCACATCCTCTACCAGTGCATTTTCAATCAGGAAATTTGGAATATTATCTTAAGTAGGTGGAAGTTGTGTTGGGTTTTCTCGAACTCCTTAGGGGAATTCTGGCAGCAATGGTATTGTCCTAATTCTAATTCTAAAAATGTTCAGCTGTGGAAAATTACTCTCCCTAATGTTATATGGAACATATGGAAGGAGCGTAACAACAGGGTTTTTAGGGAAAAAAGTTCTAAGCCCGAAGTAGTGATGGAGAAAATCTATAGAGGGATATTTGAATGTCTTAATGGAACTGATAATGGTTTAGCTGCTAAAGAGGACTTTAAGGATAAATGGAACCTATCAAATATCAATGTCAGAAAGCACAAGGGTAGGGATGGTCTTGTTTGGTGCTTTCTGCCTCAGGGATGGATAAAGGCCAACTTTGATGGGGAATCTAAGGGGAACCCGGGGAAAGCTGGTTATGGGGGCATTGTCAGGAATTTTGCTGGAAGTTGTCTTGTGGCAGTTGTCAGTTCTTTGGGAAATCAATCTAGTCATTATGTTGAAGCCTCTACAGCCTTGAATACTTTGATAATTGCAAGAAACCTTAATCTCGATAACTTATGGTTAGAGGGAGATTCTCTAAATGTAATTAAGTGCCTGAAGGGAGAAATTAAGCCATCTTGGTCTATAGAGAACATAATTCTTAAAGCTAGAGATGTTATAGCTAGCTTTAAATTTATTATTATAGAACATGCCTTTAGAGAAAAAAATTTGGTAGCGGATGGTCTAGCAAACCTAGGCGTAAGTTTCGAAGCCCAAAGTATTTGGCATGGGGAAGATAATATTAATTCTAATAGTAAAGATCTTTTAAGAAAGGACAGATTCATGGGAAAAGAGGGATCGCATAATAATCATGAAAGTGTCAATGAGTAATCCGCACATTAATAGAAAGGTAATGATGATACGGCAAAGGGACAGAATCCTAATCAAAGCCATTAACTTGCCGCACACTTTATGGGTTAACATTTTTAAAATTTTGAGAGTCATTCGAAAGGAAGCTCCGGAATTGCAGAAGAACAGTCTTGGTATAACAAATTCGAAAATGGGGGGGGGGGGGGGGGGGGGGCTGAGGAGAGAGGAACCAGACAACATTTGAAGATGGAAGGAAATGCCTAGGGTCTGGACTAAGCTGGAAAAAGGGTTCTTGGTGAATTTTATGGAGAAGCTGGTCGATTATGACAAAGGAAGAGTCAACCTGGCAGTCACCAAGGTCATGGAAAACTGGAGTAACAGCTCTTTCAAAATTCATAGTGTGAGGTTTAAGCTGGATGCAGATCTTATTTCGACGGTAACAGATATGTCCCACATGGGTCTTAATTTTTTCACAGATTTGAAAGTTTCCAATAATGTGGTTAAAATTTTTCCTCACAAAGAGAAGGAGAGGGCTAAAATTGGGAAAGCCATGGGGGGTTATTATGATGCCTCCAACATTAAGAACATCTGGGGCTGTGTATTGAATGTTATAATGAAATACATAACTGTTGAGGGTCGCTTTACTAGGGTCCACACATACCACTTCGTGTTGTTAAATCATTTCAGGCATGAGAAGAGGATATCCTTGCCCTACTATCTCTTCAGGTCTTTGTCTAGGTCCCTTAACAAGCATAGCAAGAACCCTTCAACCTCGGTGCTTCACTACGGCCTCATTCTTCTCATTTATGAGCACTGCAAAATTCTTTCTATCAAGGAGAATAAGAGATTGTTTGTTTCTCCCGAGAAAGGCAAGAGGAAAATGGAGGAAGGTGAGCCTAGCAAGGAAGAGACAATTCAGAGTAAAAAGATCAAAAAAGTTACAAGGGTTAAAATTCAAGAGGGTAAGGATAATCAAAAGGAGAAGGAGATTGACTTTGAGGAAAGCGGAAAAGATGAGAGTGAGATGGAAATGAATGAGTCTGGAGGTGAGGAAAGTTGGAAAGATGAGGAAATGGGGGAAGAGGAAGGAGGAGTTGAGGACGTTTCCGACCATGAAAGCCCTACTCGCAATGTTATTTTAGGCACTGTCAATAGCCATCCAACAGAGGAACATGAAAACAAGGATAATGAGGAAAAATATATGGATATTGAGCAGGAGAAGAATAAGGAATTTGAGCAAGATATGGACAAAGAGAATCCGAGCAAGGGAAAGGATTATGATGGTGGGAAAGGATTATGATGGTGAAGGGTTAATCCTAGATAATTTGAAAAAGCTATCCGAAGCCAAAATGGGTTTTGACAGGTGGGTGTATGAAGGAATAAAGAGTCTGGAAAAAAATGGGAAGCAGTGGGAAGAGAAAAGGAAGAAAGATGACAGGGACCAAGGGCAGTGGAAGAAAGATATGGAGGAAAAAGCAAAGAAACTAGAAGCTCAGATAGATAAACTGGAGGAAGGAAAAACTGCAATGAAAAACCTACTGGTTATGATTTCGGACATCCTCATTGTTGTCACTAAGAACTTGGAGCAAATCTCTAAGGTCCTCGAGAGCTCCAACAATCCCAAATCTATCATGGACATTGACATTGAAGAAGACATAATTGAGATAGGGACTACGGAAAGTGCACCTGGTGGAGCGGCAAAGAGAACTAGGTTAAGTATGAAGAAAGTTGTTGTGGCCTCTGCTAAGGAAATCCCTAACCTTAGGGATAATATTAAAGAATTGCATGGGATTAGCGGAAATTTGGCTAATGCCCTGAAAAACATTAAGTAGTTTGTTTTTCTGTCTTTTGTCTGTTTTGACTGGTCGTTATTGGCTCTTGGGGCTTTTGCTAGACATTTCTCGTTTCTGTGTTGGTTTTTTAGTTGTTTGTTTCTTCTTGTTTCCTAATGCTCTATTATCTTAAGGCTTTAATGTAAAGGGTTTTGGGGCCCCTTCAAAACCTATTTTTTCCGTAATCAAAAACATCCTAATGAATGGAACACTCTAAGCGAGATTGACCCTTGCAATAAGTGTATGTCACATGTGAGTTTAATTTTTGCATAATAACTGATTGTATTGCATGATTAAAAATGTTTGCAATCTAAAATGAGTATATAGTTGCATGTAATGGTGTTTTAAATTTTGTATATTATGGAAGTCATAGATGACTCATCTATATGGTGAATTTTGTTATGTTATCTAATCTTTCTTAGCAATGTGGAAGTGTATTAGTTTGTTGATTTATTTTGATAATTGACAAAATGATTCTCATGTTGTAAGGAATAGCATTGCATTTTTTTTATTTTCTTATGACCAGTAAAGTCACCAAACTCTTCCATCTATCTTTCTTTGTGACCCTTGTCACACTTGAGTTAATGTTGAAATTGCATGCATTTTTATGATTTAGTGATTGATAATTCTCCCTCTGGGATTTTTATTTTAAATTTCATGGTGACTATTCCAAATGTTTGATATTATTGGTCCTATGTTAAGTGTTGTCATCTATCATGTTGGGAATGAATATTGATAGAAAGTACAATGGAGAAGACATAAGAGAACATACTTATGATTTCTTTGATATGCTTGTTGCTTACAAAAAACTGGTATGATTAACACTAAAAGACATTATTGATATTATTTTATGAAAGAAATTGCCTAGATTTCATTATTGAAAGGAAAGAACAAGGCATATATAGCAAATTATACATTAAAGAATTATGATATTATCAATGCATGAGTTATTATGCATGAGGCATTGCATGAAAATTACACGAGGAAAAAAATGCATTATTGCAAGGAAAGGGAAATAGAATTGCTTGACATGTGATATGCATATTTTGGTATGTCTTTACTTGTTCTGCATGTGTGTTGGGAAAACTTACCTTCTGGGGAGGGTGTCGAATATGGACAAAAGAGAATGTGATCCTCTTTTCAGGATCATGGTTATATTTTAAAGTGCTTTTGCCAAAGCCAGGAGTTCATTGAAAAAGATGAACATAGCCTAGCAAAACTTATTGATAATAATTCTCTTCCATATCGTGATTGTTAGGCATTGCATATTCGTGCTAAGAATTGCATGAGAGTAAATCAGGCTTGCACCGAAATACCCTCCTTCTTTTTATTCCAGGTTGCTAGGCATTGCAGGATTGGGTATTCTTTGAGTAGGAAGAATTCCGAGGAAGTGTAAGGCTTCATGGTTGGGTGGAAAAGCACTTAAACCATGTTCTTGTCTTTGTACCATTGATGAATATTTTTATGAACTTGTATTTCATAATTGTTTGGATGAGAATACGTGGCATGAGAGACAAGATAAATCATTATTTTAATATGTTTGTGCTTGTACTTCGATCTAGCACAAATTACATGAGAAATGCAATTTTATCATTTATTTGTATGCAAATATCATTTCATTTTGTAAATTGTGTAAAATTTATTGCGAAAATAATTGTGGAAAATGTGAGACCCATAATGATAAGCATAATCATGAGTTGATATAGATATCTTATATGAGTTTGGCATTGAATGAAGCGTGTTCATGTCTTGAACTTAGTATATTAATGTTATGAGTCACATTTGAATTTTTACATGAATATGATATCAATATTGAGGATTATGTACTATAAGCATGTTGTGACAAGCGAGGCATGGTGCCAAGGTCACATATATTAGAAAGATGGGTATATTAACCTTATAGTTGATTGTATTCTAATTGTATTATTGTGACAAGGACGGCATGAGGGCCTAGGTCACATGAATAGTAAGCTAGATTGATTAACTTTTCAAGTGATGTGCGAGTATGCATGGATAATTCATCAACACACCTAAGTACCATGTGAAAAGGTACATATGAATGATTTATTTGTTAAACTTTATATAAGATTAGGATGTGATTAAGCTTAAAAGTGATTCATTGTTGAAAATTTTGAAATTTTCTTGCTAAAGATGTTAAATGTGAGATGATCTCTCTATATGGTATTGATTTATGAGTGAGCTAAAAAAAAATGCAAGTGTATATAAGGATAGATCAACAATGTTGACAATAAATATCTAATAACATGGTCAACTCATCAAACTGCGAGCATATGGTAAGCACAAGTATGAATGTGCATTTATGCGATTTTGAGGTAATATGAAATATGTAAGAAAAAGTTCTTGCTTGTTAAAGCTTTGAGATAAGTGAATCTTATTTGGACAAGTATAATGTTCCAAAGAATCTTTGAATATGATTTCAATTAAGGTTACTAGCATGGATTGATATTTTAAGGTTGTTTTTATGAGTTTTATTCACAGGTTACAACCAACGTAAAAAAAGGAGAGAACATTGTTAGAGAGAGGTAGCCTAACCTTGTGAAACTGAAAGGTAGTAATGGAATCCACACACACTCACTTAGGACTTGTCTTTGAAATGATTCTTTGGTGAATATGCATGATTGTCTTATATACAATGTTTGCAAATGGTGATTAACTTGATGGATATGCGTGTTTGAATTACCTTGAGTGTTTACAAAAATGATAGATAAATTACATTTAGTGGATAGAAATACTAACCATGTCTAATATGAATTTAGTTTACTTGTTTTGGGTGTAATGATAAGCTTTTGATTGATACATCAGGATGATTTATGTTTTTAGGGGGGAAGAATGTCACATCCCTTATTTTCAGAATTATTATTTAATAATGAAATTAATTGTTTAATTATTTAATCATGACATATGATTTCTTATTGCATAGTTTTAATATTTTAATTAATATATGTATCAATTTCTTCTTTAAATCTTATATATAAATTATATTAATAATATTATAAAAAAATGTTTGAAACATATTTTAAATAAACATAATATATTTTTAGAACAAAATTTCATTAATATATTTAATGTTTTAATTTTCATTTATTCTTTTAAAAGTTTCTAATATATGGTTCATACATTCAATTAATAAATAAAAATAAATTAAAAGAAAAGAGTCATTTGTTGATAAAAAGAAACTTAAAACAAAATTTTCTATTAATAGAATATTTAGAAACTTATAGAATTCATTTTATATACTTTAGTAAGAAAAGATGAGAAAGGTATGAAATATTTTTAAGGAAAAGTAAATTTAAAAAAAAAAAAAGAGAAAAGAAATTTCTTTTTAAATCCTTTTAGAAACTTAAAATATACAATTCATATTGTAATTATTTTTATGTGAATTATAAAGATCTTTTGAATATTTTAAATTTTTTATTGAAAAACTTGTATAATTAAATAGAAAACACAAATAAAAGAGAAATTCTTTCTAAATATTTTATTATAAATCTTTTATTAATATAATGGATACCTTTTCTAATATATTATAAAAAAAAAGAAAGAAAGAGATAGAGTCATATATAGAAGGTTTTAAATTTTAGTATTGAAAATATTTCTTAGAAGATAAAGTTTCTACATAAAGGATAAGAATTGGTGAGATAAAATAAAATAAATAATTATTATGGATTTTATATTTCTTTAGTTTCTATTATGTTTTAAGATAATTAAGATAATTATTATTGGAATGATAAGTTTTGATAAAGAAACATGCTTTTCTAAGGATAAAAGATGTCTTCTAGAATAAGATAAGAGGAGATGCAATAAAACAATTTCTAAAAAAAAAAAATCTAATCTTTTGTCAAGTTTTTCTATTTAAACAATGAATTGGTTTTCATTTAGGAGGGAATCTTTGTTTTTAAGTGCAACAATAAAACATAGTCTGAAGGAGAAATCAGTAATAAGAGTCTAGCTTTGTTGGTAAAAGGTATAAGCTATAATGAGAAAAATATATTATTCTTTTTCTTTTTGAAGACAAATCTAATATATTTGCAGGCATAAAATAAATTGTCTCGAGAAAGGAAACTGGAATTATTGTATTTAGGGTATATTTAGTGCTTTAACCCTCTTTTAATAATATATGTCTATATTGTTACTCTCTAGAATCTGAATTTTTGTATTATTTCCATTGTTATTTTCAATATGATTGTAAGTGAGCAAATAGCCATTATTAAGCACATGCCCTTTTCTTGATTGGCCATTCTATGTCTTCATGTTTGATATCCTTATATGCTTTTTATGAGACTCTTATATGCTTTCTTATAGATACTCATGAATACTCTTGTAAACTTATGTATGTAGAGATGTGTTGTAGTAACACCTATTAGTCTAGTCTTGTATATTTCTTGAAAAGTTGAGTAAATTGAATTATGGTTCTAATTGGCTATTACAATTAATGGAGGTTTGATTGAAAATAAGATCTTTGATAAGTTATCAAGTGCATGGATTGACGATATTATGTGCATATATGCCCATGTAAGCTATGTATGCTTAATATGCATTCTTATCTAACCATAACATTGTTAAAATTAGCTTAAAAATAGATAAGTCATATTACACTATTCCATTACTCTTGCAGGATTTGCATTGTTAGTCTACCTCGTGTTGGGTCGAGTTTCTTTCATATCATGAAAGATTTTGGGGAAGTGTAACTACTTCGTGGTAGGGAGGATACACACTCTGGCAATGTTCTCACTCATGATGTGCTCAGGTAGATATATGTTGGGAGTTCCTAGCAGGCTAGTCTTCATAGTTGGTGCATTAAGTATTCATTGTAATTGACCTTGTGGTCTATAGTGAAGATATATGTTTCCTTATGTTTGCCTTGTATTTGGCTTGTGTATTGTATCTTTATGTCAAAATATAATTTGATGTCTCAATCTTGTATATAATTGTACACGTGGAATTAATGTATGCTTGTTGATATGTAATTTGTGAATTGTGTTAATTGGAAAATTATGGTGGTCATTACATTTCTATTATCATATTGTGAGTATACAATATGTGATGGGAGGTTGTTATTGGATAGGAACATACTTAGTTGACACGTGAATTTTTTTATTAATCGATCAAGTACAAGTATGTAAGTATACTAGGATTGTTTGATTATAGATGAGTTGGATGATTATTCAACCCTTGATGTTTTGAGATGGTAGTAATGAAAGTGCTAGGCTAAAGCCACAAGGGTCATTAGATGAAATCAATCAATAACTAAAGAGTGAAGGAGAGATTTCTAATAGTAGTTGTCCAATGAAATAAATTATTTTACAAATGTTTCACAAATTCAAGGGAATAATTAAGGTTTTATTCAATGTTTAGCAAGTAACATACAACTACACATGCAAATTCGTGCTCCACTTTATAGACTTAATGAAGGCAATCTTGTGGATCAAGTGGAGATGTTAATATTATTCATCCATTTATTGTTATCTACCCAAAGCTAAATATCATTGAGATATTTATTGCTTATTTTATTTTTACCTTTCTATTAGAAATATATGTTATAAATAAGTGTTTCCTACTAAAAATTTATGAGATTTGAGGTGAAACTCTAGGGAGGTTTTTGATTGCGCTCTGCAACTAGGGCACGAACCTTGGTGGTGTCGCTGGTTGCAGGACACCACCGCATGTGAGGGTTCCCTGGCCTTGTTGGGAAGCCCTTGAAGCATTTATTCTCACCCTGCAATAAATGGAGCCGAATAAAGGTGACCCCAATAACCAAAAACCACCCATTCTTTCCTCTGTGAGTAGTTGTGAGCAACGGAAGACCTTCAGCCAGGCGGTGGAGGGCAAGCGGTCTTCATTCCCTTAAGATGCAAAGTTTGAAGCCGCTCTCCACCATGAAGATGAAGCCAACCTCATGGGAGCATAAGGTGAGGTCTACCCATCCAAACGCATCACCATTACACCTAACGATTCAATGCTCTCTGCCATTTCTTCTGAGATTTCTAGACTTAGGGATTCAACAATTTTTTTCGCTGCCTTTGATGTAAATAACTTACCATCTCATCAATATATGAATAAATGGTTGCAAGATGTGTGGGTCAATAAACTAGAGTTTCATTTTTCGTTTTGTAGAATGATTCAAAAGGTTTTGTTTCTAATTTTCTTTGACAATAAGGAAAGCCAAAGTAAAACTGTAAATAAGCAGTTTTGGTGGGTAGGGAATTCGTCATTTAGGGTTGTTCGTTGGGACCCTGAGGGCTGGCAGATACTCAAGATGGATTTACTATGGTTAAACACGGGAAAACTAGGAGGAAGAGATCTCCTAAGAACAGTAAAGATAGTGCTAATAGGAAGGAATCACTAGGTCTTGAACAAATCTCTGAGGCAAGGAAAAAGAGAGGTAGACCCTCCTCTTCTATTGCATTTGATGCTAACAATATTGCAAACAAAGAGGATTGGCCCAAGTGTTTTGAGGGATTTAAATCCCAAACTGACCCACCCCAACCAGGTGAATCATGCTGAAAATAATCTCTTGGAACATCAGGGGCCTTGAGGCCCCTGATCAGAAATACATCATAAAGAGATTTCTTAATGCACATAAGAATATGGATTGCCTCCTCTTGCAGGAGCTAAAAGCCGTGGGCTTTACCCTGCAAATTGGCCTCAAATGTATCTGGAGGGAGGCTACCTCTTTTTACACTAACCATACCAAAGGAAAAGGAGGCTCAGCCATACTCCTTAGTCCTAACTGGGCCGACAAAGTGGTTAACTGGGGACAATCCCCCTGTGCTAGGGCTATATGGGTCTCTATTCAAATGGGGAACTAGAAGTTTGGAATCTGCTCTATCTATGCCCCGAGTGACTAGAGAGAAAGGGGGGAACTATGGAACTAGCTAACAGGGCTAGAGGATATTCCTTGGATTATTGGGGGAGACTTCAATATGGTTGAATCTGCCTGTGATAAAAAAGGTGGCAACAAATTTAAGTGGAAGGGAATGGAAAGGCTACAATGGGATAGAATGATCAATAAACTACACCTTTTTAACCCTATTGCTGGAAGAAAAGACCATTTGAACACTATATGGTACACCTGGTGTAACTATCAGCAGTTGAATAAAAGGATCTACTGCAGACTGGACAGGTTCTACTTCAATAAATGCCACTTTGAGATTGACAAAGGCCCTAATGGAGATCATTATCTTGTCTCCCCATTTACCCTATCAGATCACCACCCGATAATAATGGGAATTGTCCTCTCCCCAGCTGCTCCCCCGACCTCCTTTAGACCTCCTTCATTCATTCTCAATACTAGACTCCTAGAAGATGAGGACTTTTTCCCTGCTCTGGCCTTTATCAGGCTATTTAACAAAAAGAATATGAACCGGCTCTCTAGAATAGATGAATGGAATACAAATATTAAAACTTCGACCATCCTTTGTCAAACAGTGGGGAAAAAGAAGGCTAAGGATGCCAGGAGGATAGAAAGAGTACTTCAGGAGGATCTATGTACTGCAGAAATGAATCTCCAGAACTCCCCTCATGATGAAAATCTTACTTACACTTTAATGAAAATCAAAGATCACCTCAAGAAGTTTCAGAATCAGAAAATTAAAGGGCTAAAAACCAGGTCCAAACTAAATTGGTTGGACTCGAGAGACAAGGGCTCCAAATTGTTCTTTCATATGCTCAAAGTTAAGGAGGCTAAAGAGAATATCAATGCTATATGGGACAACAACACTCATATCACAGACTCCCAGAGGATCCTAGAATGCTTCTCCCACTATTATCAAAAGCTCTTTACCTCAGATGAAGTAAATGATGATCATAGACATGCTAGAGAGATTAAGCAATGGACCCCATCCAAACTTAATGTTGAGGACTTTGAGTTTGTAGGGCGCCCTATCTCAAGAGAGGAAATTGCAATGGCCATCTCCTCTATGGGAAATGACAGATCCTCTGGACCAGATGGATTCCCAGTGGAGTTCTATAAGAAAACAATTGGATGGATTGTAGGGGACCTCCATGACCTATATCTAGAGGCTATTACCAAAGGAACCCTAGGCAAGAAGATCAACCAAGGGCTTATCAAGCTCATCCCTAAGGAGGGAGATAAGACTTTTATTAAGAACTGGAGGCCTATCACGCTACTAAATGTTTCTTATAAAATACTGGCCAAACTAGTAGCCAAAAAGTTGATTAGAATCCTGCCAAAAATAATCAGCCCCACCCAAACAGGCTTTGTTAAAGGCAAATATATCCTTGAGAATTTGGTGACCTGCTGGGAATCACTTGAATGGGCAAAGGTCTTCGGTTAGAATGGGGCTATGCTCTTAATAGACTTTGAAAAGGCATATGATAAGATAGAATGGGGATTCATAAATCAGATGCTAGCTAGTCTGGGCTTCCCGGAGTCCTTCTGCAAGATTGTTCAGACACTACTTAGTGATGCCAATGCAGTTGTTGAATTAAATGGATTAAAATCTGGCAACATCACTCTCTCAAGATCAATTAGACAAGGGTGTTCACTTGCCCCAACCCTATTTGTCTTGGCTGCGAATGCTATGCACTATATCCTAAAGGACTTCATTTTATCCCCTAGGGTCAAAGGAATTTCATTCCCTAACAAAGAAGAAATCATCAATATCCAGTTTGTAGATGACACAACCATTTTGTTCTCCATAGATGAGGAAAATTTAACATATCTTCTTCACGACATTGAAATCTTCTGCAAAGCCTCAGGCGGTAGAATTGCCCTTCATAAATCTACCTTGCTAGGTTGGATAGAATCCCCTCCTATCTGGTTGTCTAAGTTTGATCTGAAGTGGGGAGGGTTGAATACTATCATCAGATACCTGGGCATTCCCTTCTCTGTTTCCTCGAATTTGAAACAAATGTGGGAATGGTTCAGAAATAAGGTGGATAAGAAGCTCACTAAATGGAACTGGAACTTCCTTTCCCTAGCAGGTCATTTTTCTGGTCTGTCCAAAACTACTATCCTCATATAACTATAAAGTGGAAAATCGTGATCGAACCCTAAGTGTTCCCCCCACCACTCCAAGGAGAGAGAAAGAGGGTCACTAGGGTTGACGGTTTTCACTTAGGGGAGACTTTACATTCAAAAGAGGGGTTGAAACCCACAAGATCCAATCTCACACAATGCAAGATTGGATTCTAAATGAGTTTCAAGGGTTATGACAGCAAGGCTACCCTCTTTTGTAAGGAATGTAGATAGAAAGATTGAACTAGGAATGCATGAAAAGTGAGAAAGATTCACTTATAAACAGAGATAGGAATATAGGATAAAGCTGCGGACCTGGAATTAGCAGTAAAATGTCGAGACGGTGATGTCTTGCAAATTTGAGCGAAAGTTGACGGGACGATGGCGCCCGGCGTGCACACGGTCCTCCGAAAAATCCGCGAAACGAAAGGGGATCTGTTTGTCTTTGCACAAGGATTCCAGATCTTCAATTACAGCTGCGTACCTGCAACCTACACACAGAAAAGCAAGGATGATTGGGGGGTTAGGGATTAGGGGTTTGCCCTTAGGTCAAACCCCAGTTTTGGAATTAACCAAGAAATGAGAATGGTGTAAATGTAAATGATTGTAATGTAAACAAGTACTGATACCTTGTAATAAGAATGTTTGTATTCTTACATGCGAAGGTGTAAATGTTGTTGTATGTTGTATGTTGCATGTGATCTCCTCTTCAATGGTTGAATCCTTGTCTTGAATGCAACACTTAGCCTTGAATGGAGACTTAGAATGATCAATTGCTTGAAGGAATGCTTGAATGCTTGAATATCGTTTCCACCTTTTTTCCCATCTTACCAAAATGGGAGAGGAAATGTAGTTTATATACTTGTCAATTAGGGTTAAAAGACTGATTTTTCCGACCTTAGGCCAACCAGGAAACATTATTTCCCGAATTGCAAACATAAAGACCCGAGACCCAAAAGAGACTGGGCCCAAAATAGGGCCAAGGACCAGGGCGCTAGGCGCCATGGTCCCACCTCCAGGGACAGCAGGGTGCAAGGAGGATCAGGCCAGGGTGCTGAAAAATGCAGTTTTTGGTGTCATGAACAAGTTTCGGGGTCTCCATTCAGGTTCAGTGTTGCGTCGCCATCGTGAAGACCCAAATGCGGTCAAAATTGCAAGTGTCGCAATTTTAGGACGCTACAATAACATATACTGCTCCTCAGCCTGGTTATTCAGCAATTACCAGTTCAACTACATACAAAAACAAATCAGGAACTTCCTCTGGTCAGATGGGAAGGGCAGAAGGAAGCAACATGATGTCAAATGGGATTGGTGTATCAAATCTAAGATGCAGGGAGGTATGGGCCTCAAAGAACTCAAACTCCAAGGAATTGCACTGGCTGACAAATGGATTTGTAAAGCCCTTGATGGGAACAAACCCTGGAAAGTGCTTGTTAGACATAATATTCAATGCTCCACCCCAAAAATAGCAAAAAAAGTGGAAGAACCTACCCATGGGAGACCTGATTGCTGGGAATTTTGAGGTCTCCCCTGCGGGTTCAAAAGTCTTCAAGTCTATATGGAAGGCCTGGAACCATGTTAGACAATACATCAGTAATAAGGGCATTTTAGATAAGAAGGGCTCTCTTAATCTGGGAAGGTCTATATGGTGGAATGCTTTGCACAAAGGGAAATAGCTAGCCTGTATTCAAGGATGCTCTGCCCTGAAATGGCACAATCGAGGACTGGCCACATTCGAACACATTCTGGAAGATGGCATTTTGATCTCCTGGGAGACTCTCAGCTCCAAATTTAACCTTCCCATGTCCCAAGCCAGAACCTACAACATCCTTAAGTCTGCACTTGCTCCCATCCTTCCCTCTCCTAACCCCTCCTCACCCTACCCATTAGCCTCCCTTTGCTGGATAGATGGCTCTCCCCTCTCGCTAACCAAGGCCAAAATGATCTACTCTGCCCTTTCTGACTCTGTGGATATTCTTGAGCACCTTAACAGCACCTGGAACCTTTCTTGGGATACAAAAAGATGGCATGCTTGCCTCTCGAGATTCTGGTCTAACCCGATTGAGCCAAAAAAGAAATTTTTTGCTTGGAGGCTCCTGCTTCATAAACTGCCACTTAAGGATAACAACAATGACCCCTACTGTGCAAACTTTGTCGTATCCCTGAATCGGTATACCACATTTTTTTTAATGTCATTTTGCCAAAGAAGTTTGGAATCTGTTTGGTGTCTCAGTTAATAACAATTGTTTTTCTGTTGAAGAGATGGTATTTGGTTATGTTAGAGGTGGCAAGAAATATGCTAATCTTTTATGGTCTGCTCTCTCCTTGAAAATTTTGTGGATCATTTGGAAATCTAGGAATGATGATGTGTTTAATGGAAAGAGTAGGAATCTCACTAAGTCTCTTAGGAGACTCATCTGCTACTTTGTTGCTATGCAGGTCACAATGGTACTAAGATTGGAGGAAGACAAATTTGACAGGTGGCTAAAGAATGGAACTAACCCAGTATTCATTCGAGAGCTCTCACATGGCTTCACTTGGGATCGCATGGGAAGCAATAAGACTCATTTTGAACAGGGGCTGATGAGATTCATGCAAGAGATGGAGGCACGACAACAAAGAGAAGACTTCATTGAGCTGGAGCTGGAAGGACTACCCTCCCACCCCTTTAGAGATCATTTTGCCAAAGGAAATGTACTGGTCTGGTGTGAGGGCGAGCTAGGTTGGATTGCATGGCTCCACCCCGTGGGTGACAACAATGATCCTGACTCCTCCTTTGTGTTTAGCTAGCTATTTACCATATGTGGCATTTTGCTATGTCTCTCATTTTGTGTAATTTTGTAATTCAACTCCAATGTATATGATCTTATATCATGACTCGTGATCCCAATTGATATAGCTCCTACAATCTATGTTTTAACTCTTTAGCTGGTTGCAAGATATCTAGCCAAAACTCTCAAATTTTGTAACTGTTGATTATATGATGCTTAATACAAAAAAAAAATTATGAGATTTAATCTTACACATTGTGTTTTGTAGTAACCCTTGTTCGTAATTTATATTTCTTAATATTTCTCCATTCATTGAGTCTAAAATCAAACCTTGGGTTTGTCCAAAGCATGTGGCCTTTTGTAATATTAATATATGAATTTAGAAAATAAGTCTTTTGACCTATTTATATTATTATTTGTGGATGGATGTTTACCTTTGCATTACCATTAATGAGCTCAATTTCCTTTCTATTGATTACATTAGATCGTGTGTTTTATCATATCTCACCAATACATAGAAAATCTTAACCTTGGCCATCATGTTCCATAGATTTTAATTATATTTCTAAATTATTTCTCTCTTTCTCTTTTCTCTATAAAATAAAATTAGTGGAAATATATTGAAAACCTACAAGAAAGTAGCCTTGGAATCTCAAATTGTGTTATGTGATTCAATCTAATACATACAAAGCCTCTTATTGTTGTACACTTGGCATGGTGTGGGTATGAGGTGCATTTAATAACCTCATAAATTACTACAATTTAGCCTACATAAAAAATTGGTGTGCTACAAATAAATCTAGTTTATTTAAAATGGGTTAATTCATTGTTTCCATATATTTGAAATGAATCCATATACTTTTGAACAAAATCCAAAATACAACCTAAATTTTTCAAATTTATTTCCTCAAGTCCAAATTATTTGAAATTAGTCCACATTATTTGAAATTAGTCCTTCAATCTATTCAAAATTTATTTTAAAATGTCTTGTTTATTATCTAAAACTTTTATTTTGAGTCAAGTTTATTTAGAATCAAATCCACATTATTCTTAATAAAATTTGGAGATTTAGACTTGAAATAAATTAAAATTACTTAAAATAATTTATCCAATCAAAGTATAATTTAATCAAATGCAATCAAAGATGGATCCAAATTCTAGAAATATGAAATAAGAGGAAAAAAACATATATGTAAATGTAACCTTGGAGGTACAAAAAAGAGTTGGTAGTGTGAACAAAAGCAAAGTCACATTATGAATCATAAACATTAGGGAAAAATGAAGATATATACGTACATGTATATGTATATGTAATATTCTAATTAGATTAGTGAAAAATAATAATCAATTAGAAAACTTAGATCTCAAATTTGATAAGAAGGAAGAAAATCCTAGATCAATCTTAGAAAATTTAAGATAAATTAAGTTCATTAGAAATATAAACACTTTTACATGAGTTTAAACTCATTAAATTAATCCAAACATTAAATATAATTAGCCTAAATTTACATCAATTATAAATTAACAAGTATACAATAAAATTATAAATGAGACGGGATAAGATAACTTCAGAATATCAATGAAGAATAATTGAAAGAAAGAAAGAAAGATTCTTTTATAGTGTAGTGCTGGTCTACATATTACTTATGGCAATTAGAAAACTTAGAAGAAAGAAAACCCTAGATCAAACTTCACAAAATATAAGATAATTTAAGTTCGTAAAAAATATAAACTTTTTTACATGAATTTAAACTAATTAACTCAAATCAAACATTGAATATAATTAACCTAAATTTACATCAGTAATAAATTAATAAATATATAATAAATAATTAAATGAGAGATAACTTTTAAACACCAATGTAATAACAGAAAGAAAGAAAGAAAGATTATTTTATAATTCAGGGGCAGAAAGATTATTTTATAATTCAGGGGCCGTGTGTAAATAGATCTAGAAATGACTCTAACAATATGAAACTATAAACTAGGTGTTAAAAGTGTCATATAATAGGGCTGCTTAAAAACAAGTAACAATTTTTTTATCCATAAGATCACTAGCTTCAAGAATTGTCCTACAAACAATGGAACTACAGTTGTTAGCTAAAATAAGCTAAGCTGCTACATGAGAACTTCCCTTAGACTCTTTGTATTAATCTTCTATGAAATTTGATAGCAAATGCAATCGACTATTGTTCCATTCCATGGGACAGAAAAATGCCCAGCTCAAAATCAAAGATTATGTAGCTTTAATGTAAAAACCCATTTCACAAGACAATAAAATACCCTACCTAATCTACAGGTGCTTTGGCATTACAGCTGCTGCTGGTTGAGGAAGCCAAGAACAAGGTTACTAACCGTCTCAGGGAATTGCTCCTGAACAAAATGGCTCCCTTCTGGGAAAAACTTGATCTCCAGATTGGGCACTTGAGATTTCAGGATATCACTGTTTATATAATACTCCATCCCTGGAAATTTGAGTTCATAATCTTTGGTACCCATTATTAGAAGTGCTGGAACTTTAATAGTATAATCAGTTAACTCTGCCAATTTACCCCAGCTGCTGTATTGCAATTAACATCCAAAGTGCAGACAATGTAAGTTCTATGATATAATATCCTTACTGGATGATTCAAAGACAAAACAAAAACAAATATCTCTAAGATTTACCTCCTGGAAGACACGTAGGGAACTTGCATAGCGAAAGCAAATCCCGACTTCTCATACAGACTTGAGTATGTTTTCAGGTCATTCTCGGTAAACCAAGATGGCAGTGGAGTTGCAGGATCATAGAAGTCCATGATCTCTTTACCCTCTTCTGCCATTGGCACTTCACTTCTAGAGAAGAGGGTATATATATTCCTTACCACTGTTTCTACATCAAAACGCCCAAAGTCTGCCAAGGCTCTTCCGGGCTCCTATCATAAAACCAAAAAAAAACCCATCAGTAAACCAGACAATTTAAGGGCTGACATTAAGTTGCAGAAACAGGGAGAGAGAAACAGACCGCCCAATGTCTAACATAAAATCCTTGTGGAAACGAATCCAACGGAAAACTGCCTTGGCCAGGTACCAAATAAGATACACCCAATGTTGTAATGCCTCGCACTCTCTCAGGGTGCAGGAGATACAGATAATATGCAATGTGTGCTCCAAAATCCTTGGCCACAACAAATACCTGTAAAACTCGGGAAAGCAGGCATTTTGGATCTCAGTTAGGGATTCTAGATTATCAAAGACCTATAAATTCATTGAATAGAATTTTGGGTACTAACTTTCTGAATGCCAAAGGCATCAAGAAGGCCTGCCATGTCCTCCACAAGATCTACATAGTTCCCTTTCTCTATTTGGGAAGGCTGATCAGAGAGTCCATAACCCCTGAAGTCAGGGGCAATTGCATGAAACCCTGCATCTGCTAAGGCAATCATCTGATGACGCCATGAATACCAGATTTCAGGAAAGCCATGCAGTAACAGCACAGCTGGACCTGTAACCAATCTGATTAGGCATGGCCATACATTATAAGAACAATAAGTTAGAGCACATTAGGAAACCCTGAATAGAGTAGGAGAAATACCTGATCCAATCTCTGCAACATGTAATTTCAGTTCCCCTACATCAACATGCTTGTGTTGGATTTTCTCCATGAATATGACCACTCAATTCTGAAAACAGAGAAAATATTCAGAGCCGAAGAAAAGCTGTAGTCCACAATCCTTGAACTCTCTTAGGATTTGGTTAGAGATAACTATTGTTCTAGTTTTCACGGGTCTCTCTTTTTCAATTAATTTTGCTTTGAAAATCGTGTCAGATATTTAACTTATAGTTTATTCTATAGTTCGCCCTAATTTATTTATTAATATCATTTCTCTTTTTATTTTTACATTTTTCTATTGGCTGTATACTTTTTGCTGGGTTTTTTATGTTTTTTCTTTAAAATAAAAACAAATGACCAATCAAAGGTAACTCAGAATTAAAAACATTGGTAAGAAAAAGATTTGTGTTCGATTTGCAAATTACAACACCCAAGTAACTCAATTATTAGTTATTATATTTAAAATATATATTATTAATTATTATATTTTATAAAACTTCTATAAAATATTGATTGTAAAGTTTTAAAAAACTTCAATAATATTTGACATTATTTATGATATTAAAAGATATAAAGAAAATTACATAAACAATTTTCTTTTTTAAACCTTGTTAATATGTTTCTTTGTATTTTTAGATTTTTTTGTATGAATTTACTTGTAATTTTTAATGTAAAAATTAAAATTAAAATTGTATAGTTTTAATATAGTTTATTTTGTTTATAAACTTTTACTTGAATTATATTTTTAATTTTTTAAATTAATTTATTTAAGAATTCAGCTATATTTATGTTCAATTTTATAATAAAGAATAATTTGTTAATATTGAATTTATTTTTCAATTAATGTTATTATTATTTGTAATATCAATATTTTGTATTCTTATACTTTTCAAAATTTAAATTTAGATTAAGAAATATAATTTTGTTAATCCGTATAATATTATAAAATGATGTAAGCATGCTCCAATAAAAAAAAAAATCTTGATATAATAATATTATACAGTTAAATGGTATATATTAAACTTTTATATAAAATTATTATTGAAATATATTTATTTAATTTTTATAATATATAATATAATTTATACTTATTATTATATGCAATATTTTAATATTATATATTATATTATATCATATTATATACCATGTCCTATATATTTATCTCTTCCCCTTCTATCTCTTCCTCTTTATATACATTTCTCTTCCTCTCCCCCTCTCTAACAAAATCACTTGCTAAATGGCCTACCAATTATATCTCATTTAATACACAACGATATGCAACTAATAGACTGGAAAATCCCCTAATTGACCTTCCAAACCTCTTCGGCGTACTGTGCAATTGCAAGTGTCAAAAGAAAAATGGCGACAAATAAAAAGATAGCTGGCCCGAGGTACTAGACAAGCCAAAAACCACATAACATCAATCACTAAGCTCCTTATGAAATCTAAACAACAAGCAATCATTTTATTATTTTCACAAAAAAACAATAACTCATTAATTTTTAGCAAATAGGCAAGGACTCCAGTTGTACCACAACTCTTGTTGTTTTAGTTTCTAGGTACATATGTCAGGGATCTATTATACATATAAAAGTCAAAAAGTGGTCATTTCAAAGTATCGTACGATACCTACTTAAAGATGTCCCAATAACCACCACAAAAATGACCAATACTTATGTCCAAATGTCCGACTAGTCGTGCAATATGGGTACCAATAAAGTTGCATAACTCCTCAAATTAGAGTCCAAAAATTGTAACTAGTGGAGGTAAAGTGGACAACTATTAGTACATGTGAAAGTTATTAATGGGCTTTGAGTTATCATTTTTTTGGTTCTTTAAACTTAACAAGAGTTGTTATGTAGTTGGAGTCCCTACCTTTTGTAGGAAATTTTTTAGATTTGTTCGATGTTTAAAACCTTTTGCCAAAATAGGGCATTTGTTCTACATTTAAAATTTTTGACTGATACAAGGTAATGACTAATTACAATGTAGAAAATAGTTGTTTTCTAACAGACCACTCTTTAATGATTGGGTACTCCTCATCATTTCTGATATTGGCACTATTTTTTGGTCATGCAATACAAGTAGCATATTGCTAAACACGCTCCTCTTCTCTATTCTTCTTTATTAGTTTTTTCCAATGTTAATGTATGAGAAGAGACACTACATATTAGTAATCTATATTAGTATCTTCTATATGACCTTCCCCTACTACTTGCTTAAAGTGCACAAGTATGATAATTGGCATTTGGTGATGTCGAACACTATCTAAAGAGGCATTTGAGAACAACTAGTAAATTTGTGCAACTAGAATAACATAGTGTATTCCTCCAAGAAACCCAAAAGCATGTGAATATACATTGCAGGGTTGAACAGAAGGTGTGGCGAAGGATTAACAAGGTAGTCATCATCTTTGGCAACTTTGTAAATCTCTTTTCCATTTCATTCTTGAGAAAAATGTAGAAAACCTAGACATGGAGATTATCATTTTTCCCCATGCATATTGATTGCTCAAACCTACACATGAAGATTATCATTATTCCCCATACATATAGATTGCTACATTACATATATCATCTCTACCAATTGTATTCTGGTTGTTATTTTTCATTGATCTTTGTAATGCTAGAACCATTAATTGAATCATTTATTGCATTCACATGTAGGTTTCAAAATAGTCTTAACAACATTTCATTGCCCTCTTTGTATTGATCAACTATGTTATGTTACAAGTACTACTTGAATTCAGTTTTTGATGGTACATATGGAATAATAGTTATAGTGGGGTCCCATTAAGAAGGATGGCGCTTGTATTTATATTGCACAAGTTGTCTCATGATTCAAGTTGTGCCTTCAATTGAAATGACCTACTTGAGTTATACTACATGTCCATGATAAGAGGCATTGAACATGTAGCAAATAGAGTGGTCAAACACCTAGTAGATACATAGAAAGAACATTAAGATAGATGTATTGCATCTTGAAAAGATCAATGAGATGATAGATAACTGCAAGGTCACTATATCAGTATTTAGATTCTAGTGGCATCACATTGTACAAATATAGTTCAATATTTGGATTCACAATTAAATTGGTGAGTAATGTTGTTAATTGACATAGTCAACTCATAGTGCCACAGTATAAAAAATATTTTAATCATGAGTTGGATAATCCAACTTAATGATTTGAACAATTTTGCATCAACTTATCAAGTCAAAACATAATCTACTATGAGTATACCAGTCTCTTTGGGATCTAGCCACATTTTTAAGGTAATTTTGTCATCTTCACAATGCAATTTTTACTTTTCTTGTATGATTTCAAATGTACAAAAAATAAAAAATAAAAAATAAAAAATTGACAATACAATTTTATATCAACCACTATCAACATAACTGCCAGATAAAAACCTCATATCTTGGTCTATAAAGCTTCCCATAGAGTTTCTACCAAAAAAATTGAACTGATGTACAATAGGATAATAAGTTGACTTCAAATATGTGCAAAACTAATTGTTGCAACCACCCATCAATATGTACACACTTAGTCTCAAATATAAATAGATTTCATAATCATATCTTGTGTGCTAGTTTTTTTGTAGAGCTCCCATAGTGTTATGCATAATTGGACTCAATTTGTTTCCATTGCCTCACTAGTCATTGCTAATATTGGATGTTTTTTTTTAGCATTGTCATTTGCCTTTGTAATGAGTGCGATGATAGGGCTAAAGTTTCTTGGGTTTCCACTATTAAGATGCCTTAGAGTGTTGATTTTGTCTATTTACTTTTGTTGCTACATGGCAATCAACATTTTCATGCTAGCTATAGCTTTGTCTCAATAGGAATTCTATAGATTGTCCTTTTGATATTAATCATGTTTTGGATTGCTCTATTTTAATCATGTTTTTCTTGTACACATTTGATGCTCTTTGTTAACTATTGAAACAATTGATCACATTTCACTAAAAAATATTTTATTTGGCTTGAAATCCAACATATGATAATAGTTGCAGGGAGCGGGAGCAGGAGGGGTTTCATGCGAAGGAGTTGCAGAAGATGGCTAAGATGGTGTTACAAATGAGGATGATTTCCTCCCTCTCCTCCTTTCACCTTCCATGTCGCGATTGACTGATGGGGCTCTTTGTGGCTCTTCTTTGTTGGTTTGGTGGGTGGAGGATTTTGGTGTAGAGGAAGAAGTGGAGGTTGCGGTAGCGATGGAAACGTTTTGGCATGGGTTTTTTCTGGCCTCTGTTTTTGGTCTTCAGGGGCTGTGCGGTGGGTCTTGTCTTTGGCCTTTTTTCTACTCTTTCTTTGGTGGGTGGTGTTCTCCTGCCTGTGTCTAGGATGGTGTTTGGGAAGATCTGGGACCCTGGCGGATCTCTTGTGGAGAGGCTCTTTGTGTTCTCTCATTTCCTTTGTTGGTGCAAGGGCACCACAAAGGAGTTTACCTTCTTCCACATATGTTGTTAGGTGTCCAATAATGTGTTAGGATGGGCCTTTGATGGCTAGGTCCTATTTAATACTGTACATTTGTGTTTGAGCAATTTTTCTATGTAATAAGCTCAAAGGCAACCAAGATTGGTCAACTTGGTCAAAGGCCTTATTTGGGCATTTAATTCATGTTTTTTTGTGTTTATGGGTCATATATGGGTTATAGGTCCACTTTATATTGTCATCATGATGGCATGTTTCATGTTTTGCTTTGTTGTCAAAAGTTGTCATGTTGCATTAAACAACATTGACACACTATCCAAAAAGTGGTTTCCAACGGTTAGAAGGTTGTTCTTAACTGTTGGAGGAGGTTGTAACTTGTTCCAAGGCATCATGTAAGCCTTTGGAACTCACTATAGCTCGTTTAGAGTTGAAGAAGAAGAATTCTTGCTTTCAAACTATCAAAAAACTATCATTTTACTGCATTTTTGTTGTTCTTTCAGTTTTGTACGGAATTGTACAGATCTATTCATGGTCTAAACCATTTGGAAATGTGCTCTTGTGTTTTATCTTTCATTTTATTCTAGTGTGGGCTTCTGAAACATTAGAATAAAGAAGTTATTGAATTTATACTGCCGCTGCCTGGGAAAAGCCCGAGAACCTAGGGATTAGATGCAAAAAGAGCCACATTTCATCATTCCACCATGGGAAAAATATGAAACTTTGGGGAATGATGAAATAACATGTATAATAATTTTTTCACTTGGTTTTGAGAGCAGGGAGTGTGATATTCTATTTTTAAGATGATGCCCTAGACTTGGCATTCTTTATGTGACAAGTCTGTGCAGGGGTAAAAGGGTGTGTAAACCAATGAAGATGGACCAAACGGTGACTCAAGTTGGAATTAAAGTGACCCATAAACATGTGTAGACCTTTTCCAAAAGGTTTTATTGCAATCCATTTTGACTGGTGAAGTTTTTCATAACGAATACCCCATACCACCTAGGGAAGGGCAAATAGGCCATATTGGGGTTAAGATACTTTCCGACCAAACCCAGATGCAATTCTTTGGAATCCTTTGATTCTTCCAAAAGGGTATTATAATATCCAATTTTTTTGGGGGATTGTTTAGGTAAAAGTCAAATGAAGTCAAAAAAATAGCAAAACTAGGCCTAATTCCTTGTAGCCCTGTCCACTAGGTTACTAAGGGCATTTTTTGATCAAGGGTTGAAAGGGTTGGTTTGAATGTTTATAAACCTTTCATTTTTCATCCCAAACATTCAAAAAATCCATAGATATGTCTACAATCACCTTTGTTCAAAAATCCACTTGGTAGACGGTTTGGTGTAGTAAGTAGGCTTGGTAAAGAAGGGTAGTTGGAGTTGTGATTGGGAAACTCCTCATTTGATTCAAGTTGTCAGTGTTGTGGGGACCCTTGGGAAGGATCAGAGACAAGCTTGAAAGTCCTTTGGAAGGTCTTGGAGATTGGACCATTGGATGGTGCCATTTGTAAACCCTTGAGAAGAAACCAAAACAAACTACTCATTTTGCCTTATTCCTCTGCATCATCTGTGCTGAGGATTTTTTGTTGTTCTGGCCTTTGGTGCTCTGGTTCTTCGAAGGAGCTTCTTTACTCTCCTATTGAGGTGGAGTTTTGTCTTTGGTGTGAACCTTTGAGAGGGGTTTCTTGGCTCTTGTTCTTTTCCCCTCCTTGTCTGTTAGAGGTGACCATATTTCCCATGGAGGTGGATATTTGGTGGAGGGGAAAGGGTTGGTTTCTACTTGCTGCTGGAGAGTGTTGGTTGTTGTCTTTCTGCTTCATTCTTCATCTTATAGAGGTGGAGATCTTTCCTATTGAGGTGGAGAGATGGAATGTTGGGGATTTTCGACTTTTGGTGCTCCTCTTGCTATTGGATATGGATGCCTAATTATTCTCTCAAAGGTGTCTCCTTGGGTGGATCTAGAAGTTCTTTTTCCCTAACTCCCAGCTTGTCTCCTGGACTGATTCCTTTTTGTTGTTTCTTGGTTTGGCCTCCTTCCTTCTGGTTTTTGGGGTCTTTATTCCCCCTTTTTCTAGTGGTGGGTTTCTAGTTTATCCCACAGGCAAGCCGATTGCTATTAGATTTAAAGGACCCAGTCGGTCTTTCTCTTATATTTGGTTTGGGGAAAATCTTTTGTTTGGTGTTCTGAGCTCATTATTTAAGGTTGAGGGTGCTTGGCAAAACCCCTGGTTGCTGGTTTTGGGTTCCATTTTAAAACCCAGTTTGAAGGTTGAGGGAGCCTTTCAAAACCCCTACTGGCCAGATTCAAATTGTATGAATATCTGCTATAATCTGGTGTTGTTATTGAAGGTTAGGGGTACCTTTCAAAACCCTGAAAGTTGGCTGAGGGTGCTTGTTATACCCTCGATTATTACTCTTTCGTGCTATAGTTTGGAGCTGTAGCTTTGTTGGGTGTGGCATGACTATGCTGGTTGTTGCTGGTTTTAGTCATCTTTGCTAGATTTTGGCTGCGGTTTTTCATTGTTTATTTCTTTCAGCAACCTGCTTTGTTGGGTTCTAGATCTCGGTAAAATCTATTAGGTTTCGAGTCCGTCCAAAACCTGTTGTATGGGGTTTCGGGTCCCCTCAAAACCTGCTTTTCCCCTAATCAAAAACATATGATAATAGTTGCAGTTTAGATTTTAACATGGACAATAGTTGAACTTTTTTGCCAATATTCTAGTGCAAAAAATTTTAAACTTTTGTAGTAGGATCTGTCTTCTCAATGAGTTATATATTATGCTTTTCTAAACTGATCTATGTTTTGATCATAATTTTACTACATTTGTTTTTTCTCTTTGTTAATTGTGCAAAGGCTTGATCACATTTTACTAGCATGTACTTTTATTTTCCTTGAACCCACATCTATGGTATGTAGTTCTACATTACATTTATATTTAAGCGTTGACTTTTGAAAAATTTCAAGTTACTAAGCTCTTTCGCAATGGTTTTGGGTAGACTCTTTAAATTTGTAGAAAGTCATCTTGGGAGTTAGCTATTTGAAAATTGATCACAATCACATTTGAGAATCTATCATAATCACATTTAAGAATTGATCATAATCACAAATGAAGAATATTTTCTTTAACAAGATTTTTGTATGTGATATGCTATCCAATACATTTCAAATTATGTTTCTGACTTAATTCTTGTTGAATTCCTTAATGACCTTTAAGAACATTTGTTCTACCTTATCATCAACCATATGCATGCTAGAATGAAAAAAAAAATCACTACAAATGGAAAGATTTGGAAAATTTGAAATCATATGTTTGTCTTGAAAATAAAGGTAGTATTAAAAATGGTCTCTAATTCAACATTTAATAGAAATAATATAATCCAAGAAAGAGATGTCCAAGAATCCCTATGAAAATTTTCTTAGAATAAGAAAAGATTTCTCTAAACAGTCAAATTTCTAGAAACAGGTACACATTATGCAATTTCACAAGTTCATCAAACTTAGAAAATTTGATGGTTTTAGATTCATATATTGGTGAATTATGACGTTGAACATAAATTATTTGTACCACACAACCACTTTTGAACTATCTAGATTAGAGGTTTGAGCCAAGAGTTATGCTTAAATGTCAAATTATAGTGAATTATAGGGTTCCCAAGCAAATGTCGAGGGCATAAGTGTGTAAGGGTAGTGAGGAGATTTTTCCTGCAAAACAAGTTAGTTTTCCACTACAAAACAAGGTAGTTTTCCAAATAGACATAATAATATATTATCAATAGAAATGAAAAAGGCCCACAATTACATCAAAAGACATGAAGCTGTAAAGCGGAAAATCGATCGAACCCTAGTTGCTCTCCCCTCTTCCAACTCCAAGGAGAGAGAAGGGAGGTTACTAGGGTTGACGGTTTTCATTTAGGGGAGACTTTACATTCAAAAGAGGGGTTGAAACCCACAAGATCCAATCCCACACAATGCAAGATTGGATTCTAAATGAGTTTCAAGGGTTAAGACAGCAAGGCAACCCTCTTTTGTAAAGAATGTGCATAGAATGATCAAGCTAGGAATGCATAGAAAGTGAGAAAGATTCGCTTATAAACTGAGATAGGGATATAGGATGAAGCTGCAGACCTAGAATTAGCTGTAAAATGTCGATACGGCGCTGTCCTGCAAATTTGAGCAAAAGTTGACGGGACGATGGCGCCCGGCGTGCACACGGTCCTCCGAAAAATCCGCGAAACGAAGGGGGATCTGTTCGTCTCTGCACAAGGATTCCAGATCTTCAATTTCAGCCGCGTACCTACAACCTACACATAGAAAAGCGAAGACGATTGGGGGGTTAGGGATTAGGGGTTTGCCTTTAGGTCAAACCCCAGTTTTGGAATTAACCAAGAAATGAGAAATGTTGTAAATGTAAATGATTGTAATGTAAAACAAGTACTAATACCTTGTTGTAAGGATGTTTGTATCCTTATGTGCGAAGGTATAGATGTTGTTGTATGTTGTATGTTGTATGTTGTAGTATGTGATCTCCTCTTCAATGGTTGAATCCTTGTCTTGAATGCAACACTTAGCCTTGAATGGAGACTTAGAATGATCAATTGCTTGAAGGAATGTTTGAATGCTTGAATGCTTGAATGCTTGAGTATCGTTTCCACGCTTTTTCCATCTTTTTCAATGAGAGAGGAAAAATGTAGTTTATATACTTGCCAATTAGGGTTAAAAGACTGATTTTCCCGACCTTAGGCCGACCAGGAAATGTTATTTTCCATTTTGCAAACAAAAAGACCCGAAGTCCCATAGGAGACCGGGCCCAAAATAGGGCCAGGGACCAGGGAGCTGGGCGCTCTGGTCCCACCTCCTGAGACAGCAGGGTACAAGGAGGATCAGGCCAGGGTGCTTGAAAAATGCAGTTTTTGATGTCGTGGACAAGTTTCGGGGTCTCCATTCAGGTTCTGTGTTGCGTCGCCATCGTGAAGACCGAAATGCAGTCGAAATTGCAAGTGTCGCAATTTTAGGACGCTACAGAAGCTTGTATAAACACTTGAATAAAAGCAAGCGATTCTTAATCCAAATAACTTATCAACAACTAAAACTAAAAAATCTATGCATGTTTTACAATGATTTTTGCATTTTATAATCCAAATCCTAGGGAAATTCTAAGGGAAAGACTCTAGATTTTGGCAATATATATGTGTAATAAGTAGGAAAAATGTTGGACACAAAGTCAAGTATAAATATGATTAGGAAGAGAGACGAAAATAAGACAAAGACCTGAAACAATAAATTGTATTAGTTCATGTGTTTTGTACATGTCACTCTCTCCAACTTGAGATATAGAACTACTTTGGTTCTAGCTATGTCTAAGTGATAGTTGCAAGTCAAGGTGCTAACTATAGACAAGACATGTGAATTAAAAGGACAACTATCTAAGAAACATGTTCAAAATGTGTTTGTTGAAAATGCTTTAGAAACTTTTAAGAACAAACACAAACCAACTGTTAGAGTATTCGGGTATTTACTTGATTAATTAAACAATATTTGTTTAATTATTTAAGTTCCCTTTATCTCTTTTACACATAAGCTAACTTTAGGTGCATAATAATTAATTCTTTTATTAATTATTATGTGCAAGCCTAGGTTTTCCCTTTTAGGGTTTCTTGACCTATTAGATGTTAATATTCTTTTCCTTTGTATAATTCCATTATCACATTACACATTTTTGTGAATATTGAGCTCTCATCTTTTTGAGCATATTTTCTATGTATTACTTTTTTGTTATTTGCTTCCTTGCTTCTCCTTGTAACAAGTTATTTAGCTTGCAGAGATCTTTAGGCTCCTGTGGTGTTGTATTTCTCAACTCTCACATGGTATCAGAGCTTCAGATCTACAGGTATCTGTTCTTGTTTTGAGAATTTTTGCATTGGAAGTAGATCTAGGGTTTCAGGAAAAAAAATTTATGTACTTAGGGATAGGCCTTTTTCTGAGAACTTTGGGCCTAAACGGACCTCACCATCGTGCTCAGAAGGCCCAAAACCCCCTATAGTCATATAAAACTTGACCATTTTTGGCTCCCCAACCTCTGGGAGTATTTTTTCCCCAGTACGAGGCCGTACGGCCCTGACACGCAGTTCGAGAAAAATTTCAAAAATAAATATTTTTTGCCTTTTTATGGCATGCAAGCCGATTTTTTGATTTTTTGAAAAAATAAATAAAAAAATAAAAAATCAACAAAGCTATTGAAAAAGGTGAAAAACGGGTTTTTTGAAAAATAAAAAATAAAAATGTTTTGGGGGGTTTCCCCACGGTACGCAGGGTACCATGGGGCCCCCTACCATGTTGCAGGCCGCCACCGCTGTCAAAGCGGGCCCTGCCAGCCGTCGTCGACGCCCTCCAACCCCCACTGACCCCACCCTCCGGCCCCCACTGGCCTCCGGGACCCTTCACCTTGCCAACCTTGCCTTCCCGGCCCCCGCCGCCCCAGCAACCGCCGGTCCCCGACGCCCCTCCTGCTGACCCTTGTCAACCCGCCTGCCGACCCCCACTGGCCCGCCTATCGACCTCGCCTGCAGCCCTCTCCAGCGTCGCGACCTCCCTGCGCTCGTCGGTCCCTGGCTGCCTACGGCCTCCCTATGCCGGCCGCCGGCCCCTTGCCACCGTTGCGCCACCCGCCCGCCCATGGGCCACCTCCGCCAGGCCCCTACCACCGGACCTCCACCCTCTTGTCTCTTTAAGGGGGGGTTCGTTTTTTGGCCATATCTTGAGCAAACGGAGTCATTTTTTCAAAAATGAATAGGCATCGGAAAGCTAGTTCTGAGCCGGACCTCGTGGTTTTAGAATGTTTTTCCAATTTGACTATTTGACTATGTTTGTTTCTAGTCAAAGTGGGGTCTCCTTTTTGCACTCCGGGAGCTATAGAATGAGCATCTGAACTCTATTTTTTGAAATATTTATATCGTTTGAATACTTGTTCTATGTACTTTCCATCCATATGGGTTTTCTTCCCAGATTTTGCTCCAGGAATATTTTATTCAATTTTTTGCTTTTCAGCACTCTGGTGGATATCTTGGTTGTTTCAGGTTCTGGGATCTCTTCTATGAGTAGGATGTCTGAGTTTTGGCTCTTCTTTCTATTTTCAGTCTTATTATCATTGTAGATTATTTTATGCAAACGCACTCAGATAAAGTGCCATCATGCATTGTTTACTTGGAATCTTGCACATCTTGTGCCTTATTGTACATGCACTACTTATAAAGTGCCATGAGGGGGTTGATATTTTCCTTTTGTTTTCCATCTACCTCTGTCTAGTGAGTGTTCCTTCCATGACATTTGCCTCATGTTGTGTGTCAAGTGAG
Source organism: Cryptomeria japonica (assembly GCF_030272615.1). Taxonomy (NCBI): domain Eukaryota; kingdom Viridiplantae; phylum Streptophyta; class Pinopsida; order Cupressales; family Cupressaceae; genus Cryptomeria; species Cryptomeria japonica. The sequence continues at coordinate 588,284,627 of NC_081412.1, read as the reverse complement.
TGTTCCTTCCATGATACTTTGTACTTTCTTTGCACCTTCGATGTTCCTAGTTCTTCGTCATGCAGTTCCTGTTGGCCGTTCTTTTCCATGTACCTATCCCTCTCCCTCTTCAACATTATGGGGAGGTTTGTCCTGTTGGTTCTAATGCTTCCATGGTTTGATTGATCAGGTCTTCGGGCTTTGGTTTCTCATGCCATCTGTATCTTCGAGTTCAGTTGTTTGCCTTTGTCTGCCTTCTAATTCAAGTAGTGTCATTTGAGGGCACTCATATAGATTACAGTCTTCTCTACCTGGTCATGTTCTCTTTCAGTGGAGGTTCTTCAGATTAGCAGTTATTCTTTGATAGTGTATGTAGGTTCTTCATGCTTCAGTGATTCTTCTAATCTTCTCTTGTTCCTATCTTTTTGGAACATTCTTGTTTGGAGGCTCTTTCAGTCCTTCTTCTTGCTTTTTTCATCTCTGTTTGGAGTAGAGTTTTTTTCCCATGTGGTTTTCTCTATTTCTCCGGTTCATAGAGATTTGGTTGTATTTGGGTACCTAATCAGGCCTTGTTGTCGAGACCCATCTTTCCTGCTTTCAGTAGTTGTTGTAGGTTTTAGCTTCTCCCTAAGTCTAGCTTAAGGGGGGGTGTTAGAGTATTCGGGTATTTACTTGATTAATTAAACAATATTTGTTTAATTATTTAAGTTCCCTTTATCTCTTTTACACTTAAGCTAACGTGCATAATAATTAATTCTTTTATTAATTATTATGTGCAAGCCTAGGTTTTCCCTTTTAGGGTTTCTTGACCTATTAGAGGTTAATATTCTTTTCCTTTGTATAATTCCATTATCACATTACACATTTTTGTGAATATTGAGCTCTCATCTTTTTTAGCATATTTTTTGTGTATTGTTTTTTTATTATTTGCTTCCTTGCTTCTCCTTGTAATAGGTTATTTAGATTGCAGAGATCTTTAGGCTCCTATGGTGTTGTATTTCTCAACTCTCACACCAACATCCTGCAGTGAAATAAGAAACTGGAAAACAATTTCTTTTGAGCTACACTATTCTATAATTTAACAAAACTATTAAGCAAAAGAACATAACATCACTTAGATAAGTAAAAATTTGATAGAAATATCTCGAACTCTAAAGAATAAAAGAAAAAAGGGTGGAAAAACATAGAATGTAGTGTTAACTCTTGTAGTGTAGCCAACTTGTCATTTAATGGTTGCAATATAGTAGCCTAACATGTATGCCTTTAAAGACTTGAACCTGCTTCCTGCCTTCATTCAAAGATAATTTATTTTAGCAATATCAATCAACTGTTGCAATCATTCAAAGATTAATTTTTTTTAGCAATATCATCCAACTGTTGCAAATGTGAAAGGGTTGAAGGCAAGCATAAGGATCTTAAATCAATCAAATGATTGTTTGATTGTGTATCAAGTCAAATAGCTATTATAGATTGGGTCCTCTAGCACTATTTCATGCTCAGGACCTCAAAGAGTTTTGAAATACTTATTTAATTGCATAGTACTGTATTATGAAGGATATATTGTTTCTAATACTTCCTTGCTTAGAGCAAATACAAATAGAAATGCAGCTTCAAATATAACCCTACCAATGAGAATCATGATGGAATGGATTAGATTATATGCCCAACAAATAGCCAAGGCTCACAGAGACTAGAATGCAAAGATTGTTGTCTTGTAGAGACAAATGATGTAACATGCAATAAATAGATAATTGAAACAAAAACTATATTTAATAAGATAAAAAAAATTGAGTCAATTGGATTCTTTCATAATTCACATGCACCCATTAATCCTCTACAATGTAGTGCAAATTTTAATAAGTACAGGCTTTAAATTCAAAACTATAATAATGGGACCAACACACCTTAAGGAGAAGCAAACATTTTATCTAACTACTTATTTGAGGGAAATAAAGTACATTATGTATCAGTTTAGAGGTAATAAATTAATCAACACTTTATATATTGTTACAAGCTTGATCTAAATGTCTACTTTGTTCTTAGAATAGGTTTAGATTTTGTAATCAGAACAACCCTGTTCCACAATCTATTCAATGTGTTTAACAAAATCCCAATAAAAAAATTATCACATGGAATGCACTCATAGAAATAAACTCTTACCTATTTTGGTGAGAATGAGATTAGGAGAGTAGCATTGTTGGACTCTATCTTCTAGTGTATTATTCTTCTCCATTATTATAATTTAGATAAAAATATATATACTCATAATTATAACCTAATATACATAATTAAAATTTTAATAATAAAATATAATAATAGACTTAACCTTAAATCTAATACTTAATTACTATTATTATTTTAATTATATTTATAATATTAATTATAGCTCACCATTAAATTTATTTTAAATATAATATTCAACATAACCTCCAATCTAATTCTTAAATATAATATTATTTAAATTTATCATTTTAATTAAAATAATTATTATAATAAGAATGATTCTAACTTATTTTACTTAAAAAATTATAAATATTTAATTAATTATAATTTTAATGATATAATTTAATATAAAATTAATTTTTTTTAAAAACTTTAATTCTAATATAAAATGTAAAATAAAGAACTCGAAAAAACCAGAACAACATACATTCACCATTCTAAATAATTCACCATTGCAATTTTTTTTTTTATCAATTATGAAATTTTATTAATACATGTCACTTTCAACATTCTATATTAAATTATATTATATTATTTATTATATTTATATTCTATATTAATATATTTTTTATATATTATATGTATATTATACAACATAATGTACAATATAAATATAAATTTAAGATATTAAATAAATAAATAAATAAAAATTTACATATATAATTAATGTTAAATGACAACAACACTCTATTGAAAAAAATGGAGGGAGAAAGATTCAACGAGGAAGTTTGAAGGAGAATAGGTGATTTCAAAGGGAAAGAGTGGGGAGATATTGAAGAAGATAGACGATCCAAGGAGCAATTTGCTCCCAGGAGAGCATATTGGAAAGGGCACACTCCATAATGGGTCTATGAAGGCAAGCAATGGGTAGATAAGTGCCTCCCTAATCTCACCTGTCAGCATTGACAAAGACCTAGATAACATGGGAGATGGAAGCAAGGTAACAATCAATATAGGGAGACAACATGGATTACCTTGGTTGCAATCATATAGGCAAGGAATCCAGAGCAGTCATTCATCCTTGGCTAAGTGATAGGAGAGCCAAAATCTTAGGAATAAGTTTTAGGTCTCCAATCCCTTAACAAAAAGAAATATAAAAAAGGTAAGAATGGGAGGTTTTGGTGTAAGGTCACTCCTAGGGCAGACTCAGTTAGCAATTGGCATAGCAAGAATCGGCCAAGAGTGAATACAGAGAGGTGGGGGCACACAAACATGGCATGAAAAGGATGTTGAATGACGAAGGGTCATCATGTAAAAATCCAAATTTAAATGGTAAGTCACCTAACCCTTGTTTGTCTAAGCCTTTTGTATCAGTTGATATGAAAAAACAACAATGAGTTGTAATGTGCATATCTAGATGCTAATTTTTGTATTAAAAAACAACAACAAGTTGTAATTTGCATATTTAGATGCAAAATTTTGTAAATATAAATAGTAATGAGCTTGATCGTTTATATTAGATGCCAAATTTTATATATGAAAGTGTCCATGGGGCTAATTTGCAAATTTTGAGAGCCCAAATTTGTACCATTTGATTATAAATACATTTGTAATAAACTTGTACCATTTGATTATAAATTTGTACTATTTGATTATAAATAACTGAGTCTAATTTTGACATATGTTAAATAACTTGCAAATGGGTATCTGAATATGCAAAAAAAAATTCAAGTGTTTTGGGAAAGTTTTGAGTTATCGTTGAATTACCCGATTTGAAGGGCTAGTAGGAATAGTCTGAAACCAAGAGAGAGGCCTTTTTAGGCAGCGACAACACAACCCCATAGGTTCAAATGGATCATCCATAAGTGCCACGGTCTTCGAGTTACGTGACGTCAAAGTTTGACCATTTTTTCCACTTTGAGCGCTCAAGGGAAAACGTCGCTACGAGGTGGCTCGGAATGATCAGACATCTTGGGGAGCAAGACAAGGGCACACCTAGCGTAAACCTAGCCACCCAGATGCACTCATGCTCATGGTTCATTCCCACGGTGAGTAGAACGAAAGATGCACTATTTTGCCACCTCTCACTGACAGTTTTTGATGCGAAAGAAAAAATCTCACCACAAGAAAAAGGAATTGGGTTGTCCGAAATCGAGAGAGGATTTTTTAGGCAGGGACAACACGACCGGATAGGTTCAAATGGATCATCCATAAGTGCCAACGTCAAAGTTTGACCATTTTTTCCACTTTGAGCGCTCAAGGGAAAACATCGCTACGAGGAGGCTCGGAACGATAGGACATCTTGGGGAGTGAGACAAGGGCACACCTAGCGTTCACAAGAAAAATGAATTGAGTTTTCTGAAACCAAGAGAGCATTTTTTAGGCAGCGACAACATGACCCCATAGGTTCAAACAGATCATCCATAAGTGCCATGGTCTCCAAGTTACACGATGTCAAAGTTTGACCGTTTTTTCCACTTTGAGCGCTCAAGGGAAAACATCGATACGAGGTGGCTCAGAATGACCGGACATCTTGGGGAGTGAGACAAGGGAACACCTAGCGTAAAATTGGCCACATGGATGTGCTCGCACTAATGGTTCGTTCCCACGACAAGCAGAACGAAAGATGCACTATTTTGCCACCTCTCATTGACGGTTTTTGACAGTTTTTGATGCGACAGAAAAAATATCACCACAAGAAAATAGAATCGAGTTGCTCAAAACCAAGAGAGGCCTTTTTAGGCGGTGATAACATGACCCCATAGGTTCAAACAGATCATCCGTAAGTTCCATGGTCTCTAAGTTACGTGACGTTAAAGTTTGACCATTTTTTCCACTTTGAGCGCTTGAGGGAAAACGTCGCTATGAGGTGACTCAAAATGATCGGACATCTTGGGGAGCGAGACAAGGGCACACCTAGCATAAACTCAGCCACTCGGATGCACTCACCCTGATGGTTCATTCCCACGACAAGTAGAACGAAAGATGCATTATTTTGCCACCTCTCGCTGACGATTTTTTATGCGACAGAAAAATCTCACCACAAGAAAAAGAAATCAAGTTGACCGAAACCAAAAGAGGATTTTTTAGGTAGAGACAACATGACCCCATAGGTTCAAATGGATCATCCATAAGTGCCACGGTCTTCGCGTTACGTGACGTCAAATTTTGAACATTTTTTTCACTTTGAGCGCTCAAGGGAAAACATCACTACGAGGTGGCTCAAAACGATCAGACATCTTGGGGAGAGAAACAAGGGCACACCTAGCGTAAGCTCAACCACCCGAACATGCTCACGCTGATGGTTCATTCCCACGACAAGCAGAACGAAAGATGCACTATTTTGTCACCTCTCACTGACGGTTTTTGATGAGACAAAAAAAATCTCACCACAAGAAAATGGAATTGAGTTGTCTAAAACCAAGAGAGTCCTTTTTAGGCAGTGATAACACGACCCCATAGGTTCAAACAGATCATCCATAAGTGCCACGGTCTCCAAGTTACGTGACATCAAAGTTTGCCTGTTTTTTCCACTTTGAGCGCTCAAGGGAAAACATCACTACAAGGTGGCTTGGAACAATCAAACGTCTTGGGAAGTGAGACAAGGGAGCACCTAGCATAAACTCAACCACTCGGATGCTCTTGCACTGACGGTTCATTCCCACGACGAGCAAAACGAAAGATGCACTATTTTGCCACCTCTCACTGACGGTTTTTGATGGTTTTGGATGCGACAGAAAAAATATCACCACAAGAAAACATAATCGAGTTGTCTGAAACTGAGATAGGTCTTTTTAGGCAGTGACAACACAACCCCACAGGTTCAAATAGATCATCCATAAGTGCCACGTTCTCTGAGTTACGCGACGTCAAAGTTTGACCATTTTTTCCACTTTGAGCGCTCAAGGGAAAACGTCACTACGAGGTGGCTCAGAATGATCATATGTCTTGGGGAGTGAGACAAGGAAACACCTAGCGTAAACCCAACCACCTGGATGTGCTCGCACTGATGGTTCATTCCCATGACATGCAGAACGAAAGATGCACTATTTTGCCACCTCTCACTGATGGTTTTTGATGGTTTTTTATGCGGCAAAAAAAATCTAACCACAAGAAAATGGAATCAAGTTGTTCGAAACCGAGAGAAGCATTTTTAGGCAGCGAAAACACGACCCCATAGGTTCACACAGATCGTCCATAAGTGCTTCAACTCTTCTTTTATAGGCAATTTGGATGAATAGGTGTGTCTCTTACCCTAAGGCCGACTTGGTATGGAATAAAATTTAAATGAAAACCCTACCTAAGCCGACTCATCCTTAGATAAATTTCAAATTTGCTTTGTGGGCTCAAATCTTGTCTTAATTGGTTCTTGAAACGATGAACTTTACTCCATAAGCATGAGTTTATGAAATAATAACTTCACTCCAATCTCTTCATGCACGAAGGACTCAAAGCAAATTCACTCAATCAAAATACACAATATCAGCATTACCGATGTCGGTACTTGGGTATACACAATATGAGCAATAGATAGTTTAAAAGTATACGCCATATGAGTTACAAGTAATGAACAAATTGGATCACATTTCAAGACATATACACAATGAACAAGTTTGATCACATTTCAATAGGAAATAACTAAGTTTCAAGAATATCAAGTTTCATATATATCAATGAAAAAATTGGATCGAATATCAAGTTTCATATATATCAAAATGAACAATAATCGTGTACATATCAAAAAATGACATAGCTGCCAAATCAATAATAGTTACAAAAATGTGGCATGTGCCATGTCTGTCAAAGTCGATATATACATATACAAATGTCGAATATATAAAAAAATTGGTCCTTCAATGACCACAACTATAACTATATGTCTCTATTGGTATCTATGACTGTGGTGGATCATAAAAATTGAGCCTCTTCGAAGCAGTACGTGGCTTTGTAGGTGGCTGCACAAGGACAATTCAAATGTCGAATCAGATATATTTTCTCAATATAACATCAAAATAACTAAATACTGAAGTCTAAATTGTTTGAAGTTGAAATGTTGATTACCTCATCTCTATCTTCTACAATTGGGTGAGGCTGAGGATCCGTGGGATGTCTTGAAGGAGGTTGTAACTGGTAAAACAACATTAATACATGTTAATAACATATATGTCAAATAACACATAATAACTAAAAATGAATAGACTAAAAAACTAAAACATATCGGAGCCTCAGATGGATGTGTTGTGGTCGTAGGAGGCAAAGTCATAGATGAATTAGTTACGACCATTTCCTATATCCATGGTAAGTGATCCAAAAGAAGTTAACTAGACGGTTTCAACTCCATTGTGCACTTAGTGAAAATGAGTTGATCTAAGACAGACATACCTTTTCCCTTGGTCATGTTGGATCCCATAATATACGTGTAGGACTTATACTGAAATGGAATGGTAGAATAACATTAGGAAGTTTGGAAGGGGCCTGTAATAGGTTAAAGACAATCATACAAGTTAATAACCCAAAGTTGTTGACAAACTAGATAAAACAAATATTTTAACATATGTAGAACAAATGCACACCGAAGCCTCGTATAGTTCTCCTGTAGCCTTAGGAGGCCTAGTCAAATCTGATGCAGCTATTACCATTTCCTATATGAAAAATGATAACATATGATATAGACATAAAAGGATTTAGTTATTTCGAACAAGCAAGAATGCAATCCAAAGTGAATATGAAGATATCACCTCTTCCCTCTGTTGAACCTCATCGACATCAGGTGCATTCATTAATTTCGTAAACCCCATATGTTTCTGTATATAGAACAAATAAATTAAGTGCATATATCAATATCTACATATACATGTTTAATCATAATACATTTCAACAAATGAATTTAAATTGTACTGAATTACCTTCTGTCATTTGGGTGTTCGAGAGGATATCTTTTTCTGCCTCAGAGTGCTAGAGGATGGCTTTCTTAGACGAGATGTCCTCAAGGCAGGTGGGGTAAACTAATGGAAAAAAAATTAACATAAGGGAAAAGAGAATGTATTTAATATATCACTTAAGTCAAAAATATATAAATCTAAATGGTACCGCATAGCTATCTTGGCCAAAGTCAATGGCCGAAAGCGTGATATCATTAAGTTGGGACATCTCAGCCACTGATAAACCCTATAAAATACCAAGTAATGATACATATAATTAACAAAAGATATTTTGAAACCAATGTATTATTATATTTTTAACAAATTTACAAATCTTTACCTCTGGTGGCGAAACTACTCGTGACTGTGGAGTCAACTGAAAAGTATGTGGTGTACTCCCACCACCTGTTGCACCCTGCAATGCATTTTATTTATATGTCACTTTAAATTGTTCTAAAAATAAAAATTCATTTCTTTTTATAAGATTTAGTCACTTAATTGATAACATGTCATAAACAGAATTAAACGCACCTGTGTTTGATAGAGAGGGTACAACATATTGATCAGTTCATCGGTGAGGGCCACATCCTCTGCAGTGGAAGCATGGCATCTACTCCCGCAACATGTACATGAATGAGATGTCAAACCATCCTCGTCCGTGTCAGTGTCTACACCGGAACATACACCTTGGCAGGTGGGGCACATATGCTGAATGGATTGGCTCGTGCCAAATGATGCATGAGGTGCTGCTGATGAAGAAGGTGTCTCTGATGAAGGAGGTGCCACAGGTGCTGGTACATCCTCTGCTCCGACCAACTGTGTGCCATGCTGAACAATGACGTCAGTCAATGATGCAGCTGCCTGAAGAGTCTATAATTCCATAGACTCCTTCAAGGATATAGGGACAATGACATGAACCATGGGTTTAGGAGCTGTACGCCTCCTATGTTGTGGCTCTAGCACCCTATGGGCCCCATGTCTATCCTGTGCAGAGCCTCTCCCTCTACCCTGAAATTGTTGGATGTCAAAGTAATTTGGCTTCTCGCCGAGGATAAACTCACAATACAACTTTCTCAAAAAATATAGAGGCACCTCCCAATTATTATAAGGTGGTTGGTCAAAGACCATATACCACCTATCCCAAAAAGCTTCTTTCAGCCTAGCATGAACACACCAATGTATAGGAAATTGAGTCGTATTTAGCTCTAGGTTGTTACTGGTAATAGGATTGGTGAAAAGAGCACATATGTTAGCTTTACCTATGCCCTTTTTCTTCACTTGATCATATGACAACCCATCCACATAAAATTTTCAACATCTATCCCTCCATGAACCCCATTTCATAACCTCCCTAGATACCTCATTTGCACTATTAGCTATTGTTTCTAGTGTTCTGGCGAGGGTTGAGTGGTGCTCAAGACTAGAGGACCTCAACCTATTCACCAATATAGAAATTTGGGCACTATTTTGTGTAAGGCGATTGATGAGATCCTCTTGTGTGGTATCTACATGATCTAATGGAGGACGTGGAGGGTTTTGGGGTGGCGGTGGTTGTTGAGGAGCAACATTTTGAGGATTTTGAGGGTTTTCTTGTTGCTCTTGTGCAATGTTTGCAGGGTTTTCTTGTGTTGCTTGTGCAGGAGGAGATATTTGTTGTCTATTTCATTTTGGGGGATTTCTTGAAGAATCTGACATCAAATTAATAAAAACAAAACTTAAATCAATTAAAAAACCCTACTTCAATTAAAATGCAAACAAAAATAATCAAACCAATCAAATCTTACCTGTTCGACAGGGTGCCATTGTTGAAAATTGCTCTCAATGTTGGGAAAATCCAAAATAGTTGCAAACCTATGCGGGTTCTATGTTTTTTTGGATTTTCCTTGCTGCTGTTCCACGGGTTTTGAGAAACTTTTAATTTTTTATTAAAAAATAAAATGTTCCTAACTTTTGGTTTTTAAAATTGTTTTTCTCTAGACTTGGTGTTACCAAGCCTAGCACATTTTTGAATTTTTAGAACCCGCACGGGTTATGAAAAATTTGGATTTTTTTTGGCTTGTGGCCACTTTTCTGTTCACCATCTTGGTGCACTTACCCATATAGATATGTATATATAGGTATACATGTGTGTGTGTGTGTGTGTGTGTGTGTGTGTGTGTGTGTGTGTGTGTGTGTGTGTGTGTGTGTGTGTGTGTGTGTGTGTGTGTTCTAAAATTATAACCTATTATATATTCTAAATATAATATATATAAAATTAAACATAGAAGTTAAAAAAAATTACACATAGCCTTCCGAATCACTGCTTTAAAAAGAAACCATTAAAAGTAAAATCTTTCTCCATTATCCACCCACGAGAGTCCTCTTTGAAATCGACGACACTATTATCAATGGCACGACAAGACAAAGGCAAGAGAAACACACAGGACATGGACACAAGGAGCACATGGATCCCAAGGTGTCATACAACAAGGAGATGCCCTAGGATATAGGCATCCTCCATGTTGGGTAGCCAATGCCTGTGTCATCTAAGGATGATTAGAAAGAGCTATAGGTAGCCATGTAAAATTAATGATCAATTACATGCAATCAGTCATTGTTCCAATTTTAAAAATTTCATTGTAGAGGAATATGTTACACAACAAATATATTTTACTAGGTTTTATTTTCTTTTGTACTAATATAAAATCTCATTGGAGCCAAGTCATAAGTCATAAGTTGAAATATTTTATATTATAACTTCATTGTTTGTTTGAGATGTATAAATATATATAGCTCTTTTTATATAAGCTTAGTTTGAGTGGTTTTGATATTTGATAAGTTTGTCTAGGGTAGGGATGATGATAATAAAATGGAGTTGTGATTATCATTGATGATTCTAATCCTACATTCTAGAAATATTAAAAGTTGTTACAATTAGTGAACTTTATGGGTAGTGAGAACTACCTAATGATATGATTAATTACCATCACTTGATCAAAGTTGAAAATGTATGATAAAGATCTTTCATGTTCACTTCACAATCCTCTAATTCTCAAGCCTTCACAACATATTAGTGTTTTAATTTCTTGTGATAGTGAGGCCTATTTGATGATGATCACTAATAGAAAGTTGATCGCATGTCCCTCAAGAGTTCTTATGGATTGAGAGATTGTTGTAAATCAAGAGCTCTAAAGAGTGGTTGCATATTGGTAAGTCAACATAAGCCTCGGTTTCAATTATCATATTGTGAGTATACAATATGTGATGGGAGGTTATTATTGGATAGTAACATACTTAGTGGACGCATGAATTTTTTTATTTATTGATAAGTACAAATATGTAAGTATATTAGGATTGTTTGATTATAGATGAGTTGGATGATTATTCAACCCTTGATGTTTTTAGATGGTAACAATGAAAGTGGTAGGCTAAAGCCACAAGGGTCATTAGATGAACTCAATCAATAACTAAAGAGCGAAGGAGGGATGTGTAATAGTAGTTGTCCAATGAAACAATCTATTCTACCAATGTTTCCCAAATTCATCAGAGTAATTAAGATTTTATTCAATGTTTAGCATGTAACATGCAACTACACATGCAGATTTGTGCTCCACTATATAGACTTAATGAAGGCGATTGTATGCATCAAGTGGAGATGTTAATATTATTCCTCCATTTATAGTTATCTACCCAAAGCTAAATATCAATCCTACAAGTCATGGGACATTTATTGCTTATTTTATTTTTACCTAAGTTCTATTAGAAATATATGTTATAAATAAGAGTTTCCTACTTGATGTTTATGAGATTTAGTATTACATGTGTTTTGTAGTAACCCTTGTTCATAATCTATATTTCTTAATATTTCTTCGTTCATTGAATCTAAAATCAAACCTTGGGTTTGTCCAAAGCATGTGGCCTTTTGTAATATTAATATATGAATTTGAAAATAAGTTTTTTGACCTATTTATGTTATTATTTGTGGATGAATATTTACATTTTCGTTACCATTAATGAGCCCAATTTCCCTTCTATTGATTACATTAGATCGCGTTTTATCATATCACACCAATACATAGAAAATCTTACTCTTGACCATCACGTTCCATAGATTAGTATTATTTTTCCACTATTTCTCTCTTTCTCTTTTATCTATAATGTAAAATTAGTGGAAATATATTACAAACCTACAAGAAACTAGCCTTGGAATCTTGAATTTTGTTATGTGATTCAATCTCATACATACAAAGCCTCTTATTGTTGTACTCTTTGCATGGTGTGGGTATGGGGTGCATTTTATAACCTCATAAATGACTACAATTTAATCTACATAAATATTGGTGTGCTACAACTAAATCTAGTTTATTCAAAATGGGTTAATTCATTATGTTCATATATTTGAAATGAATCCATATACTTTCGAACAAAATCCAAAATATAACTGAGATTTTTCAAATTTGTTTCTTCAAGTCCAAATTATTTGAAACTTGTCCACATTATTTGAAGTACCTTCAATCTATTCAAAATATGAAAAATTTATTTGAAAATGTCTTGTTTATTATCTAAAACTTTTATTTTGAGTCAAAGTTTATCTCAAGAAATAATCTTTGAATCCATTTAATTTAGAAATGAGCTAATATATGTAAAATATAGTCTAGTTTATTTAGAATGAAATCCAAATTATTCTTAATAAAATTTGGAGATTTAGACTTGAAATAAATTCAAATTATTCAAAATAATATATCTAATCAAAGTATGATTTAATCAAATGCAATCAAAGATGGATCCAAATTCTAGGAATATGAAATAAGAGGGAAAAAATCATATATGTAAATTCAACCTTGGAGGTGTAAACAAGGGTTTGTAGTGTGAACAAAAGAAAAGCCACATTATGAATCACAAACATTAAGAAAAAATGAAGATGTATATGTATATGTAATATTCTAATTACATTAGTGAAAAATAATAATCGATTTGAAAACTTAGATCTCAAATTTGACTAGAAGGAAGAAAATCCTAGATCGAACTTCAGAAAATGTAAGATAAATTAAGTTCATTAGAAATATAAACACTTTTACATGAGTTTAAACTCATTAAATCAATCCAAAGATTAAATATAATTAGTCTAAATTTACATTAATTATAAATTAATAAGTATACAATAAAAAATTTAATGAGAAGGGATAAGATAACTTTCATAATACGAGTAAAGAATAATAGAAAGAAAGAAAGAAAAATTCTTGAGTGGTCTATAGATGACTTATAGCAATTAGAAAACTTAGATCTCAAATTGAAAAAGAAGGAAGAAAACCCTAGATCAAACTTCGGAGAATATAAGATAAATTAAGATCATTAGAAATATAAACGCTTTTACATGAGTTTAACTTATTAAATCAAACCAAACAATAAATAATAAGTATACATCAATTATAAATTAATAAGTATACAATAAATAATTAAATGAGAAAGGATAAGATACCGTGAAGAATAATAGAAAGAAAGAAAGAGAGGTTTTTTAATCTTATAGCAATATAAGACTACCCCTATTCTTGCCAAAGATAAAAAATTCACTATGATATCTGATTGTGATACAAATGAAACATACATACCTTATCACCTTGAAATTTGAACTTGTGACAATCCTCCTATTTTAGATATTTAACTCTGAAATTTGCAAATGCAATTGACTATTGTTCCATTCCATGGAACAGAAAAATGCCCAGCTCAAAATCAAAGATTATGTTGCTTTAATGTAAACCCCTTTCACAAGACAATAAAATACTCTGCCTAATCTTGAAGTGCTTTGGCATTACAGCTGCTGCTGGTTGAGGAAGCCAAGAACAAGGTTACTAACCTTCTCAGGGAATTGCTCCTGAACAAAATGGCTCCCTTCTGGGAAAAACTTGATCTCCAGATTGGGCACTTGAGATTTCAAGATATCACTGTTTATATAATACTCCATCCCTGGAAATTTGAGTGCATAATCTTTGGTACCCATTATTAGAAGTGCTGGAACTTTAATAGTATAATCAGTTAACTCTGCCAATTTACCCCAGCTGCTGTATTGCAATTAACATCCAAAGTGCAGACAATGTAAGTTCTATGATATAATATCCTTACTGGATGATTCAAAGACAAAACAAAAACAAATGTCTCTAAGATTTACCTCGTGGAAGACATGTAGGGAACTTGCATAGCGAAAGCAAATCCCGACTTCTCATACAGGCTTGAGTACGTTTTCAGGTCATTCTCGGTAAACCAAGATGGCAGTGGAGTTGCAGGATCATAGAGGTCCATGATCTCTTTACCCTCTTCTGCCATTGGCACTTCACTTCTAGAGAAGAGGGTATATATATTCCTTACCACTGTTTCTACATCAAAACGCCCAAAGTCTGCCAAGGCTCTTCCGGGCTCCTATCATAAAACCAAAAAAAAAACCATCAGTAAACCAGACAATTTAAGGGCTGACATTAAGTTGCAGAAACAGGGAGAGAGAAACAGACCGCCCAATGTCTAACATAAAATCCTTGTGGAAACGAATCCAACGAGAAACTGCCTTGGCCAGGTACCAAATAAGGTAAACCCAATGTTATAATGCCTCTCACTCTCTCAGGGTGCAGGAGATGCAGATAATATGCAATCAATACTCCAAAATCCTTGGCCACAACAAATACCTGTAAAACTCAGGAAAGCAGGCACTTTGGATCTCAGTTGGGGATTCTAGATTATAAAAGACCTTTAAATCCATTGAATACAATTTTGGGTACTAACTTTCTGAATGCCAAAGGCATCAAGAAGGCCTGCCATGTCCTCCACAAGATCTACAGAGCTGCCTTTCTCTATTTGGGAAGGCTGATCAGAGAGTCCATAACCCCTGAAATCAGGTGCAATTGCATGAAATCCTGCATCTGCCAAAGCAGTCATCTGATGACGCCATGAGTACCAAATTTCAGGAAAGCCATGAAGTAACAGCACAGCTGGACCTGTAACCAAATCTCATTAAGGCATGGGCATACATAATAAGGACTATAAGCTAAGAGCACATTAAGAAACCTTGAACAGAGTGCGAGAAATACCTGATCCAATTTCTGCAACATGTAATTTCAATTCCCCAACATCAACATGCTTGTGTTGTATTTTATCCATGGATTTCACCATCCGATAGTGAAGAAAGAGAAAATGTTTGGGGGTGAAAGAAAAGCTGTTGCTGGAGAGTTTTTATAAGATTTTCTGTGTCATCGTCAAAACACGTGCATTGGAAAAATGCGGTAGTCCACAATCCTTGAACTCTCTTAGGTTTTGGTTAGAGATAACTATTGTTTTAGTTTATTGTTTTTGTTTTTAGGTATGTATGTCTGGAATATATTATATATATAAAAGCCAAACAGTAGTCATTTTAAAGTATCTTACGATACTTACTTAAAGATGTTCCAATAACCACTTCAAAAATGATCAATATTTATGTCCAAATGTCTAACTAGTTGTGCAATATGGGTACCAATAAAGTTGCATAACTCCTCAAATTAGAGTCCAAAAATTGTAACTAGTGGAGGTAAAGTGGACAACTATTAGTACAAGTGAAGGTTATTAATGGGCTTTTAGTTATCATTTTTTTGGTTCTTTAAACTTAACAAGAGTTGTTATGTAGTTGGAGTCCTTGCCTTTTGTAGGAATTTTTTTAGATTTGTTCGATGTTTAAAACCTTTTGCCAAAATAGGGCATTTGTTCTACGTTTAAAATTTTTTACCGATACAAGGTAATGACTGATTACAATGTAGAAAATAGTTGTTTTGTAATAGACCACTCTTTAATGATTGGCTACTCCTCATCATTTCTGATATTGGCACTATTTTTTGGTCATGCAATGCAAGTAGCATACTGCTAAACACGCTTCTCTTCTCTATTCTTCTTTATTAGTTTTTTCTAATGTTAATGCATGAGAAGAGACGCTACATATTAGTAATCTATATTAGTATCTTCTATATGACCTTCCCCTACTACTTGCTTAAAGTGCACAAGTATGATAATTGGCATTTGGTGATGTCGAACACTATCTAAAGAGGCATTTGAGAACAACTAGTAAATTTGTCCAACTAGAATAGTATAGTGTATTCCTC